>NW_028321340.1:0-97857 GCF_062004578.1 Staurois parvus | reverse complement strand
TCTTCCTTCCTTCCTTTCTTTTTTTCTTCCTTCCTTCCTTTTTCTTTCTTTTTTTCTTCCTTCCTTCCTTCCTTTCTTTTTTTTCTTCCTTCCTTCCTTCCTTCCTTTCTTTTTTTCTTCCTTTCTTTCTTTTTTTCTTCCTTCCTTCCTTCCTTCCTTTCTTTTTTTTCTTCCTTCCTTCCTTCCTTCCTTTCTTTTTTTCTTCCTTTCTTTCTTTTTTTCTTCCTTCCTTCCTTCCTTCCTTTCTTTTTTTCTTCCTTCCTTCCTTTTTCTTTCTTTTTTTCTTCCTTCCTTCCTTTCTTTTTTTCTTCCTTCCTTCCTTCCTTCCTTTCTTTCTTTTTTTTATTCTTTCCTTCCTTCCTTCCTTTTCCTTTTTTTTCCTTTTTTTTTTTTCCTTTTTTCCTTCCTTCCTTTTCTTTCTCCTTTTTTTTTCTTCCTTCCTTCTTTCTTCTCCCCCATCATTGCCGGGAAATTGGCTACAAATTTTCCAACATGCCCGCTAGAAAAAAATATGCAAAAAGCCTGAAAAACGGCTGACCGACTAACCCACTAACAGTGTGGAAATCAGCCGTTTTTTTTTCCGGTTGAAAAATCGGCTGATTTTCGACCCATCGATGGCCGGCGTTCGTTTCATTTTTTCAAGGTAATCACTGGGTCCGGAATGCTGGAAATATTGAAGTTGGACACACAGGATTGAGAGATTTTGTTGGACTTGGAAATTTATTTTTTTTTTATTTATATTTAATTTTATGGTTTTGTTTCAATAATTTAAGTTAAGGAAAAGGTTTTGAATATTAGGATTTGCTTTGAAGGGTGAAAGTGTGACTTTTTCTTGGGACTAGAAGTTGGTTAGTCACTATATGAGTTTTATTTAGGTTATAAGTTGCCGAGTGATTTATTTAATAGTTTTAAAATCCTGCTTGTGCATCTTCCCACTGAAATCATTTAGAAAAAGTAAAACACACCCACGTCGCGTTTGTGGTGCGGTTTTTGAGTTGCGTGTCCTGTAGATAAAAACAAAACCTGCACCATAAGTGAGGTGGAAACATGGCAGACGCATATTCGTGTTTGCTGCGTATCAATATGGAAGTAGGCTTGGGGACGTGCAAATCATACTTGTAGACCCGGCCAGAAATCTTGTGTACGGATCGCTTGCTGTGCTCTCGGAGAACGCGCCAACGCAGCAGTGTTAGGGCTTGTTCACACGTGACTACGTTATTGACTCTTACCAAACGCTCCTATAGCTTTAGTATGGGGGTTAGACTGGCGTTACTGAGCTTTAGTATGGGTGTTAGACTGGCGTTACTGAGCTTTAGTATGGGGGTTAGACTGGCGTTACTGAGCTTTAGTATGGGTGTTAGACTGGCGTTACTGAGCTTTAGTATGGGTGTTAGACTGGCGTTACTGAGCTTTAGTATGGGTGTTAGGCTGGCATTGCTGAGCTTTAGTATGGGTGTTAGACTGGCATTGCTGAGCTTTAGTATGGGTGTTAGGCTGGCGTTACTGAGCTTTAGTATGGGTGTTAGACTGGCGTTACTGAGCTTTAGTATGGGTGTCAGACTGGCGTTACTGAGCTTTAGTATGGGTGTTAGACTGGTGTTACTGAGCTTTAGTATGGGTGTCAGACTGGAGTTACTGAGCTTTTAGTATGGGCATCAGACTGGCATTGCTGAGCTTTAGTATGGGGGTTAGACTGGCATTACTGAGCTTTAGTATGGGTGTCAGACTGGCGTTACTGAGCTTTAGTATGGGTGTTAGACTGGCATTGCTGAGCTTAGTATGGGTGTTAGGCTGGTGTTACTGAGCTTTAGTATGGGCGTTAGACTGGCATTGCTGAGCTTTAGTATGGGTGTTAGGCTGGTGTTACTGAGCTTTAGTATGGGTGTTAGACTGGCGTTACTGAGCTTTAGTATGGGTGTTAGACTGGCATTACTGAGCTTTAGTATGGGGGTTAGACTGGCGTTACTGAGCTTTAGTATGGGGGTTAGACTGGCGTTACTGAGCTTTAGTATGGGTGTTAGACTGGTGTTACTGAGCTTTAGTATGGGGGTTAGACTGGTGTTACTGAGCTTTAGTATGGGTGTTAGACTGGCGTTACTGAGCTTTAGTATGGGGGTTAGACTGGGCGTTACTGAGCTTTAGTATGGGGGTTAGACTGGTGTTACTGAGCTTTAGTATGGGGGTTAGACTGGTGTTACTGAGCTTTAGTATGGGTGTTAGACTGGCATTGCTGAGCTTTAGTATGGGTGTCAGACTGGTGTTACTGAGCTTTAGTATGGGTGTTAGGCTGGTGGGTTACTGAGCTTTAGTATGGGCGTTAGACTGGTGTTACTGAGCTTTAGTATGGGTGTTAGACTGGTGTTACTGAGCTTTAGTATGGGCGTTAGACTGGCGTTACTGAGCTTTAGTATGGGCGTCAGGCTGGCGTTGCTGAGCTTTAGAATGGGCGTTAGACTGGCGTTGCTGAGCTTTAGAATGGGCGTTAGACTGGCGTTGCTGAGCTTTAGTATGGGTGTTAGGACTGGCGTTACTGAGCTTTAGTATGGGCGTCAGACTGGCATTGCTGAGCTTTAGTATGGGCGTTAGACTGGCGTTACTGAGCTTTAGTATGGGTGTTAGACTGGCATTGCTGAGCTTTAGTATGGGGGTTAGACTGGCATTGCTGAGCTTTAGTATGGGGGTTAGACTGGCATTGCTGAGCTTTTAGTATGGGGGGTTAGACTGGCATTGCTGAGCTTTAGTATGGGCGTTAGGCTGGCGTTGCTGAGCTTTAGTACGGGGGTTTAGGCTGGTGTTACTGAGCTTTAGTATGGGGGTTACACTGGCGTTACTGAGCTTTAGTATGGGCGTTGCTGAGCTTTAGTATGGGCGTCAGACTGGCATTGCTGAGCTTTAGTATGGGCGTTAGGCTGGCATTGCTGAGCTTTAGTATGGGTGTTAGGCTGGCATTGCTGAGCTTTAGTATGGGTTGTTAGACTGGCTTTTTATAAGCGTTATAAACACTTCCCAAACGCCCGATGTACATTTTCGAAGTGTTTTCGAGGCATTTGACAAGTGTTAAAACCGCACCACAAACTAGTTAAACTGTAATTTTAATAACGCGCTGTAACGGCACGGCAAATGCCCTGCAAACGCCTGCCAATGCGTCGTCATAGTCTTGAATGGGAGGTGTTAAAAGGCTTCAAACTTCTTCTGACTCGACACGAGGCTTCAATTTTGAAGCTAACGCTTCATGTTTTGATCATGTGAACAGCCCTGTGTGCTGCCCATAGTATCATTTGCATAGGCATTTGAGGAGTGTTAAAAAACGCCCCACAAGTGCCTGCTTTCAATGCTCGTGTGAACTAGGCCTTTCAGTAACACGCGTTATACACGTTGGTGCGATGCTGTGCTATTAAAGAGTAACTCCATTTTCATGGGAAGGAAAAAATATCGCATTCACCATTGCAACACAAGTCAAGGACGTGCTGTCTGTGAGGAATCTACATGGGTTGAGGTTTGCTCCCGGTGGAAGGGTTTTGCTCCCGGTGGACGGGTTTTGCTCCCGGTGGACGGGTTTTGCTCCCGGTGGACGGGTTTTGCTCCCGGTGGACGGGTTTTGCTCCCGGTGGACGGGTTTTGCTCCCGGTGGACGGGTTTTGCTCCCGGTGGACGGGTTTTGCTCCCGGTGGACGGGTTTTGCTCCCGGTGGACGGGTTTTGCTCCCGGTGGACGGGTTTTGCTCCCGGTGGACGGGTTTTGCTCCCGGTGGACGGGTTTTGCTCCCGGTGGACGGGTTTTGCTCCCGGTGGAAGGTTTTGCTCCCGGTGGAGGGTTTTGCTCCCGGTGGAAGGGTTTTGCTCCCGGTGGAGGGTTTTGCTCCCGGTGGAGGGTTTGCTCGATGCAAGGGTTTGGCTCCCGATGGAAGGTTTTGCTCCCGGTGGAGGGGTTTGCTCCCGGTGGAGGGGTTTGCTCCCGGTGGAGGGGTTTGCTCCCGGTGGAGGGGTTTGCTCCCGGTGGAGGGGTTTGCTCCCGGTGGAGGGGTTTGCTCCCGGTGGAGGGGTTTGCTCCCGGTGGAGGAGTTTGCTCCCGGTGGAGGGTTTGCTCGATGGAAGGGTTTGGCTCCCGATGGAAGGGTTTGGCTCCCGATGGAAGGTTTTGCTCCCGGTGGAAGGTTTTGCTCCCGGTGGAAGGTTTTGCTACCGGTGGAGGGTTTTGCTCGATGGAAGGTTTTTGCTCCCGGCGGAGGGTTTGGCTCCCGGCGGAAGGGTTTGGCCCCCGGCGGAAGGGTTTGGCCCCCGGCGGAAGGGTTTGGCCCCCGGCGGAAGGGTTTGGCCCCCGGCGGAAGGCTTGGCCCCCGGCGGAAGGTTTGGCCCCCGGCGGAAGGTTTTTGCTCCCGGATGCCAGGAATAACGTGACCTGAGGGATTGTCCTGGAGTCACCTACTTGGTGTTGGTGACATTGTGTGCTGGAATCCAGGAGGTGACATGGGGCAGTGCGGGGCCACGTGCTGCTGCTTCATGTAATATTCATGCGATGACTAAGGCTGGTTCAATCCAGGAGCATCGTTGTGTGTTTTACTGCCACCTCCAGCACAGGCCGGACTCCCGGATTGGCGTGGACCATTGTGCTGCATTGAGGCCGGCTGGAGACCATCCTGCTGGCGTTCCTTCCAGTCCTCTGACCTGCAGTGTGTGAAGTGAAGATTTAGTATTGGAACGGAGAATCCTGGTGTTCTCTGGAGATTGGCCAGACGTTTATTTCAATCCTCCCTCCGGCGCCCCCTTCGGTTGTACCGGCTCCTCTCCTGGACTGAAGCGGCTTCCTCTGCGAGTAGCTCACAGTGTGCAGTGAAATCAATGTGCTTGAAAAGCTGCAGCCAGTCAGTTCTGCCTCATTTCCTGGCTGGAGGATATCACAGCATCATATAGCCCTTTCCTCCCCAGCCTGACTGTCCCTGGCTTGTCCGCTCATTCATTACATTTCAACCAATGAAGGTCAGTGCATCACATCTGGGTGTTTCCTAGGGTGGTCTTCATGTAAATACTGTCTAGGAACCCATGAAGGCAGTTTGATATTTGGATAGCTTCTCCCAAGAGCCAGCCCACTCCTGGGTGAGTACTGAGGCAGGGTGCTGTGATGTTTTCAGGAAGCTATGTACAGCACCCTGCTGGCCCCTCACACCAGCCCTGACCTGCATTACATAGACAAGTACAGAGACCCAGTGATGTTACTGGATCTAAAATAAGGTTTGTAATGGAAACAGGTTTTTTTTTTTTTCGCCACTATGCTGCACCCGCTCTAAGACGGTGAACTGAGCGATCAATCACATGACCATCTGCTGAGAGTGGCGAGCGGCGGACTGTCAGTCACTGCTTTCCGTTCCGCCCCTCCAGTGCTCACTGGAGCACTGGGAAGGGGATAGGTGCAGGGGAGTATTTACCACAAGGCACTTGCCTAGGGCGGCATTTTTCAGGGGGCAGCACCTCCCCCGAGAAGAAGGGACATTATTACTATACAGGATTTATGGCGCCAACAGTTTGCTCAGCGCTTTACAATATAACGGGAGACAATACAGAACAATACAGTTCAATACAAGAGGGATAGGATAAATAAATATTTATATATATATATATACTGGATCTAAAAAATAAATATATATATATTTATTTTCTATATACTTATTTATTTTATTTATATATATATATATATATATATATATATATTATTATTATTATTATTATTATTATTATTATTTATTTATTTTTTTTCTATTTTACACATTTTGGGAAAAAATGGGTTTAATGGATTATACATTGATATACTTCAGTATCTTAAAGGATTTAACATGTGTCATCCTTTTTGTCACATTGTGATGTGTTCACCGTCTGTCCAAGAATGGGAGTGACAAGTTGGAAAGCAACATTGTATTTCCTTAAGTAAACATCGGCAGAGAAGCTTAGAACGTATTAGAATCACGGCCCCAAAAAGATGGCCGCGCACATGTTGGCTACAATAAAATGGAGGACAGCCAGTATATAAAAACTGAATGGAGAAGTGAACGTCCAATCACAACCCCCTGATGAAGCCACGTGAACAGCGGCGTAACGCGTAGGGGAGGGGCTGCGACGTCACTGGCCATTCGAGGACGACAGGGCGGAAAAAAAAAAAAAGATAAAGCATTATTTTTGGCAATTTTCTTTCCACTGAGGGCACTTGCCAAGGAAAAGAGAGCAGGAGATAAGCAGTACATGAGGGAGATCCCAGCAGGAGTAGGAGACGGGAAGCAGCCTGAGAGGGACCCACCACTCTTTCATATGGTGCAACAAACATCAGTCCCATTACAGGCTAATCTGGAGGTGAGCGCACATCTTATACTCACTAAGGAAGTCGCCTGGAATTATTGATTTGATTTGAATCACTGGGAAAAGTCACATATATTTTTTTTCATTGAAGACTGATTCATTTTTATATATTTTTTATATTTTTTTTGTATGATGAGCACGGGATGACATTTTGATTTCACATGATGTTCCGTTTTTCACAAGTTTATTAATATTGATTTTTTTATATACTTATTGGAAATTTGTATTGATTTAATATTCAAAGAAGGAGCGCAACATGTTGTTTTTATGTTTAGGAGGGCCCTGATCCTGGGAGCTTACAATCTAAGAGGGAGGGGCTAGTGGTACAAAAGGTAATAACTGTGGGGGGATGGACTGGTAGGAGGAATAGAAGATTCTATTACTAGCTGAGGGCAGGATAGGCTTCCCTGAAGAGATCGGTTTTCAGAGATCGCCTAAAAGTGAGCAGAGTAGACGATAGTCTGATAAATTGGGGTAGAGAGTTCCAGAGGATGGGGGAAGCTCTGGAAAAGTCCTGGAGACGAGCATGGGAGGAGGATCTCAGTTGCCAAGAGTCACATGTTGCCATGGGAACCAGGTGGGATCCGAGAGAGGCTGCTTGATGGCGTATGAAAAACCTGACTCTCGTTCCAGGAGAGTCCGGAGCTGTGTAGATGGGAGTATTTCTCTCTATCGTCGGCTCTCCCAGATGAGGGGGCAGGGGTGTTGTTGGTCATTGTCAGACTCTCTCCACGGGAGGGGGATGGGGGGAGGGGGGTGGTGTTGGTTAGTGTCTGTGGGGGTAGACAATTTTTGTGTTGCCTAGGGCACCACTGGATAGGTGCAGCTGCCTTTGGCTCTAAGCCGTGCACCGAGAGCCAAAACCAGCTGTCAATCAGGTAGATGGATGATCTTGGCAATATTGTCTGGATCCTACCAAAGATTGGAGCAGCTCTGTGATTCTGGGTCACAGGAGCGTCACAAAAGTAAGTGCTTTGATGTGACCCAGAAGAGAAGTGTGACCAAAAAAGAGGCCATACCTTTCTTTAACCACTTACAGTCTGGACACTTTCCCCCCCTTCCAGTTCAGACACTGCGGGCAGCGGGATGACGTCATGCTCACCTAGGTGGGAAAGCAGGAAGTGCAGGGCCAGATTTTACAATAAATAAAGGTGTTAAAATGTTAAGAGTCGTGTATCAGAAGGAAGGAGGAAGAAAAGAATGTAATGAAAGTAAACCCCCCCCCGACCGGACTTGTGTGAAGTCTCTGCGAAGAAGTCTGATTGGTATCGATGGCTAATGGTGTCTACAG
Source organism: Staurois parvus (assembly GCF_062004578.1). Taxonomy (NCBI): domain Eukaryota; kingdom Metazoa; phylum Chordata; class Amphibia; order Anura; family Ranidae; genus Staurois; species Staurois parvus. The sequence goes on along the minus strand of NW_028321340.1, from coordinate 90,222 downwards.
AAATATACATTTCTCTATGTGAGGTCATCCACTGAGCAGCTTTCCTGGATGTCTGCTCAGCACTTTCCATGCGTGGGCTCCGTCAGCCGATTTGAGGCGGCAGATCTCAGAACTCTTCACTGTTAAAGGGGAATTCCGCAACTAGAGCTGAACATTAGGGGGGATGGAAGTGACTGAGACTCCAAGCTGACTTATATAAAAGGCAATTGGATTGAATTTATTTTCATTAAACAATAAATAGAAATCTGATTACTGAGAGATTTTCCTGCACACAAGTGACTGCCCATCCAGTATGTCCCAGAGCAACATCTGACCACCAACTGCCAAGCTTTGGTCTAAAGCGGCAAGCAACTTAAATAATTGGCTGACCAGCATTCCTGCAGCCATTGAGAACTACTGTGTGAGCTGCGATTGGTCACAGCTTGTCACATGGTACAAGGCTGTTGTGAATGGCCCTGTACCATGTGATCTCTGTGATCGTTCACAGATTTAACACGTAGTAAGCAATGATGTCAGAAGTGACATCATTGCTTACTACTTTGCATGTGATCACTGATTGGCCAAAAATCATAAATCTTGGCCAAAATGTATTCCGTTATCTTTTTAGTAAAAAAAAAATAACCCAAATTAGTCTATAACCAAAAATTATAATTTTTTAAAAAAAGTTCTACATTTTTATTTTATTTTTTTATATTTGAGTTTTTTTTTTTTTTTTTACATACTGTCACCATAGCAGTACAGCGTCACCATGGTGACACCGTACTACTTGTGGGGGGTGATGATTTTTTTATTTTTTTTTTATTTTTACACTGATTGCTTTTACACCCATCAAGGCTGTAAAAGCAATCATTTCTCCTTCTCTCTGGCTGCATTCCTGCAGCCATTGAGAAATACTGTGAGAGCTGTGATTTGGTCACAGCTTGTCACATGGTACAAGGCTGTTGTGAATGGCCCTGTACCATGTGATCTCCGTGATCGTTCACAGATTTCACATGTAGTAAGCAATGATGTCAGAAGTGAAACCTTCTTTACTACTCTTCATGTGATCACTGATTGGCCAATCAGTGATCACATGATCGGGACCTCGCACAGAGGTCCCGCACGACGATCGGTGTGACGATCGTCTGAAAAACTGTCTCCGCCCACTAGACCCAAAAAGAACAATCTTACTTTCATCAGCCCACAAAATGTTGCGCCATTTCTCTTTAGGCCGGTCAATGTGCTCTTTGGCAGATTGTAAACCTCTTCAGCACACGTCTTTCCTCCAACAGTGGGACTTTGCGGGGACTTCTTGCAGATAGCTTGGCTTCACATCGGGGTCTTCTAATTGTAACAGTCCTCACAGGGAACGTCACACCTTCTGTCATCTTCCTGGAGCTGATTGTTGGCTGAGTCCTCACAGGGAACGTCACACCTTCTTTCATCTTCCTGGAGCTGATTGTTGGCTGAGTCCGCCCCATGTTGGCTATTCTTCTATCCATTCCAATGTTAGTTTTTCGCTTTCTTCCACGTCTTTCAGGTTTTGGTTGCCATTTTAAAGCATTTGCCATCATTTTAGCTGAGCAGCCGATTATTTTCTGCACTTCTTTATATGTTTTCCCCTCTCCAATCAACTTTTTAATCGCGGTACGCTGTTCTTCTGAACAATGTCTGGAACGACCCATTTTCCTCAGAATTTCAGAGAGAAATGCACTGTAACCAGCATGTCCAACATTTGCTGCCTTCCTTCCTTAAATAAGGGCAATAACTGCCACCTGTTTATCAAAGAATGAATGACCTCACTAATAGAACTCCACACGGCTATTATTGTGAACACGCCCCTTTCAATGAGTGATTCAATGACACAGAATCAGCAGCATGCATGTCATGACTGTCGGGTCTGTTGGATTTCTATGACTCTACTACACCTGCTAGGAAATTGTTTGCCATGTAGAGATATCATTTCTACCAAAAACAGCGATTGATCCGGTTAGTGATGTCTGACGGCTATTACTATGAACACAACTGTACATGCGGCCGGACGGGAAACGGTGGAAATGGTTAAGGTTTGGGGTTTTGTTTTTATATTTGCAGTTTTCCTGCCTGGGGGGCGCGGAGTGCCTGGGGGCGCGGGGTGCCTGGGGGGCGCGGGGTGTCGGGAACACGGCAGTCGTTCTGGATTCTCTGTAATTGATTTGTTCCTCTGACCTCGTACCATTGATGATGGAGATCCCCATTGGATCTGTTCTGGTCAGTAGATTGTCTACAGAGCATTCCAGCACATTGTACTCCTCTCTCTGCCGCTTCATAGGACGATCGTCATACGTTGCCATGTGATCGCTGTCATGTGACCGTGTTTGGCACCTTGGAGTCAGTGTAGTTGGTTCCCAGCGATTTCAGCGTGACTTCTGTTAGTAATGACCAGCTCATGTTCCCTGCCACACGTCACGTCACTGCCTGACCTTTACCTCCGGCTGCCTCCTGACACTGTTTACATGTAAGAATCCATGTTAGAGACCCCAAACATTATTATTATTTCACGCAGAGGACCTAGAGCAGTGGTCTCCAAACTGCGGCCCAGGGGCCGGACGCAGCCCTTTGCTTGCTTTTATCCGGCCCTTGGGGCATTAATACCCCCACCATCAGCAACAATGGGGCATAGTTCCCCCCACTGACACCAACAATGGGGCACTATTCCTCCCACTGACACCAATGATGGGGCACTATTCCTCCCCACTGACACCAACGATGGGGCACTATTCCTCCCACTGACACCAAGGATGGGGCACTATTCCTCCCCACTGACACCAACGATGGGGCACTATTCCTCCCACTGACACCAACGATGGGGCACTATTCCTCCCACTGACACCAACGATGGGGCACTATTCCTCCCACTGACACCAACGATGGGGCACTATTCCTCCCACTGACACCAATGACGGGGCACTATTCCTCCCACTGACACCAATGACGGGCACTATTCCTCCCACTGACACCAACGATGGGGCACTATTCCTCCCACTGACACCAACGATGGGGCACTATTCCTCCCACTGACACCAACGATGGGGCACTATTCCTCCCCACTGACACCAACGATGGGGCACTATTCCTCCCACTGACACCAACGATGGGGCACTATTCCTCCCACTGACACCAACGATGGGGCACTATTCCTCCCACTGACACCAACGATGGGGCACTATTCCTCCCACTGACACCAACGATGGGGCACTATTCCTCCCACTGACACCAACGATGGGGCACTATTCCTCCCACTGACACCAATGATGGGACACTATTCCTCCCACTGACACCAATGATGGGGCACTATTCCTCCCACTGACACCAATGATGGGGCACTATTCCTCCCACTGATACCAATGATGGGGCATTGTTTACTCCCGCCAATTCCAAGACCTTTCCCCCCCCAGAAAATGGACCTTTAGTATAGTTTTAAAGCAGAGCTCCAGGCATCAGCATCTTCATTAACCCCTTCCAGTCCGGACGCTTTCCCCCCCTTCCAGTCCGGACGCTTTCCCCCCCTTCCAGTCCGGACGCTCCCCCCCCTTCCAGTCCGGACGCTCCCCCCCCCTTCCAGTCCGGACGCTCCCCCCCCCCTTCCAGTCCGGACGCTTTCCCCCCCCTTCCAGTCCGGACGCTTTCCCCCCCTTCCAGTCCGGACGCTTTCCACCCCCTTCCAGTCCGGACGCTTTCCCCCCCCTTCCAGTCCGGACGCTTTCCCCCCCTTCCAGTCCGGACGCTCCCCCCCTTCCAGTCCGGACGCTCCCCCCCCCTTCCAGTCCGGACGCTCCCCCCCCCTTCCAGTCCGGACGCTCCCCCCCCTTCCAGTCCGGACGCTTTCCCCCCCCCCCTTCCAGTCCGGACGCTTCCCCCCCCCCTTCCAGTCCGGACGCTTCCCCCCCCCCTTTCAGTCCGGACGCTTTCCCCCCCCTTCCAGTCCGAACGCTTTCCCCCCCTTCCAGTCCGGACGCTTTCCCCCCCTTCCAGTCCGGACGCTTTCCCCCCTTCCAGTCCGGACGCTTTCCCCCCCTTCCAGTCCGGACGCTTTCCCCCCCTTCCAGTCCGGACGCTTTCCCCCCCCTTCCAGTCCGGACGCTTTCCCCCCCCTTCCAGTCCGGACGCTTTCCCCCCCTTCCAGTCCGGACGCTTTCCCCCCCCTTCCAGTCCGGACGCTTTCCCCCCCCTTCCAGTCCGGACGCTTTTCCCCCCCCTTCCAGTCCGGACGCTTTCCCCCCCTTCCAGTCCGGACGCTTTCCCCCCCCTTCCAGTCCGGACGCTTTCCCCCCCCTTCCAGTCCGGACGCTTTCCCCCCCTTCCAGTCCGGACGCTTTCCCCCCCCTTCCAGTCCGGACGCTTTCCCCCCCCTTCCAGTCCGGACGCTTTCCCCCCCCTTCCAGTCCGGACGCTTTCCCCCCCCTTCCAGTCCAGACGCTTTCCCCCCCCTTCCAGTCCGGACACTTTTACCCCCCCCCAGGCCAATTTTCAGCTTTCAGCGCTATCACACTATGAATGACAATTGCGCGGTCATGCAACACTGTACCCATAGGAATTTTTTAGCTTTTTTGAGACAGATAAAGCTTTCTTTTGATGGTATTTATTCACCGCTGGGATTTTATGTTTTTTGCTATATAAATGAAAAAGTCCAAAATTCATTCCGTTATATTTTTAGTAAAAAAAAAATCACCCAAATTTGTTTATAACCAAAAATTATAATTTTTAAACATTTTTTTTTTTAAATTTTAAATTTTTTTTTATAATATTTATTTTTACATACTGTCACCCTAGCAGTGCAGTCACCATGGTGACGCTGTACTACTTGTGGGGGGTGATGAAGATTTTTCTTTTATTACACTGATTGCTTTTATACCCATAAAGGCAGTAAAATCAATCATTTCTCCTTCTCTCTGGCTGCATTCTTGCAGCCATTGAGAAATACTGTGTGAGCTGTGATTGGCCCTGTACCATGTGATCTCTGTGATCATTCACAGATTTCACACATAGTAAGCAATGATGTCACAAGTGACATCTTGCTTACTACTCTGCATGTGATCACTGATTGGCCAATCAGAGCCTCTGAGGAAGAGGTTGTGTCCTCGAAACGCGTTAGCCAGTTGGTCATCCAGGGTTCCATCGTATGGACTCAGATGTTGTTTGGATCATACATCTTGTTCAGTTTGACATGCCTGTGTTATTATGTCCATTGTGAGTAAGATACCTATTTTTGTTTCTTTAATAAATTATTCTAAACGATCATGCACTAGGTCGGTGCGCCCTTTTTCCAGCTGTTGTGGAACTACAAGTCCCATAAGCCATTGCAAAACTAACAGCCACAGGCATGACTCCCAGAGTCAGAGGCATGATGGGATTTGTAGTTCCACCGTAGGTGAAGTGCTAAGTAGGGATGCAGGGGTGGCCGAAATCAAAATGGCACTGATACAGGCGCCATAAAACCCCTCTGTAGTTCAGTCCTGCCTGAGAAACCCATCGATCCCGGCGTTGGGCATAGAGATGAGTGAAGGAAAGATGGCCGTCACTCATCTCTATGCCTTTGGAGGACCAGAGTGATGTCACTTCCTGTTCTGGACATTTTTTTTTTTGTTAAAGCAGATCAATGCTTTTTTTTTTTTTTTGTTTTTTTGTTTTTTTTTTGATCCAATGCTTTACATTGCAGAGGAGAGATGTGACCCCATATCTCCCCATAAAGAGGACCTGTCACTAATTATGTCTCATTGTCCCCCCCCCCATATCTCCCCATAAAGAGGACCTCTCACTAATTATGTCTCATTGTCCCCCCATATCTCTCCATAAAGAGGACCTGTCACTAATTATGTCTCATTGTCCCCCCCCCATATCTCCCCATAAAGAGGACCTCTCACTAATTATGTCTCATTGTCCCCCCCATATCTCTCCATAAAGAAGACCCGTCACTAATTATGTCTCATTGTCCCCCCATATCTCTCCATAAAGAGGACCTGTCACTAATTATGTCTCATTGACCCCCCATATCTCCCCATAAAGAGAACCTGTCACTTATTATGTCTCATTGTCCCCCCCCCTCATATCTCTCCATAAAGAGGACCCGTCACTAATTATGTCTCATTGTCCCCCCATATCTCTCCATAAAGAGGACCTGTCACTAATTATGTCTCATTGCCCCCCGTCATATCTCTCCATAAAGAGGACCCGTCACTAATTATGTCTCATTGTCCCCCCCATATCTCTCCATAAAGAGGACCTGTCACTAATTATGTCTCATTGACCCCATATCTCCCCATAAAGAGGACCTGTCACTAATTATGTCTCATTGCCCCCCCGTCATATCTCTCCATAAAGAGGACCCGTCACTAATTATGTCTCATTGTCCCCCCATATCTCTCCATAAAGAGGACCTGTCACTAATTATGTCTCATTGTCCCCCCATATCTCTCCATAAAGAGGACCTGTCACTAATTATGTCTCATTGTCCCCCCCATATCTCCCCATAAAGAGGACCTGTCACTAATTATGTCTCATTGCCCCCCATATCTCCCCATAAAGAGGACCTGTCACTAATTATGTCTCATTGTCCCCCCATATCTCTCCATAAAGAGGACCTGTCACTAATTATGTCTCATTGACCCCCCCATATCTCTCCATAAAGAGGACCTGTCACTAATTATGTCTCATTGTCCCCCCATATCTCCCCATAAAGAGGACCTGTCACTAATTATGTCTCATTGACCCCCCATATCTCTCCATAAAGAGGACCCGTCACTAATTATGTCTCATTGTCCCCCCCCATATCTCCCCATAAAGAGGACCTGTCACTAATTATGTCTCATTGTCCCCCCCATATCTCTCCATAAAGAGGACCTGTCACTAATTATGTCTCATTGTCCCCATATCTCCCCATAAAGAGGACCTGTCACTAATTATGTCTCATTGACCCCCCCCCCCCATATCTCCCCATAAAGAGGACCTGTCACTAATTATGTCTCATTGACCCCCCCCCCCCCCCCATATCTCTCCATAAAGAGGACCTGTCACTAATTATGTCTCATTGACCCCATATCTCCCCATAAAGAGGACCTGTCACTAATTATGTCTCATTGTCCCCCCATATCTCCCCATAAAGAGGACCTGTCACTAATTATGTCTCATTGACCCCCCATATCTCTCCATAAAGAGGACCTGTCACTAATTATGTCTCACTGACCCTTCCCCATATCTCTCCATAAAGAGGACCTGTCACTAATTATGTCTCATTGTCCCCCCCCATATCTCCCCATAAAGAGGACCTGTCACTAATTATGTCTCATTGTCCCCCCCATATCTCTCCATAAAGAGGACCTGTCACTAATTATGTCTCATTGACCCCATATCTCTCTATAAAGAGGACCTGTCACTAATTATGTCTCATTGTCCCCCCATATCTCTCTATAAAGAGGACCTGTCACTGATTATTTCTATCACAGGGGATGCATGCATTTCTTGTGGTAAGAATAAAAGTGATTACACTTTTTTTCAAAGGAACAGTGCAAAGAAAAAACAAAAAAAGTTTAAAGTGCCCCCCCCCCCCGTGTTCGCATGTAGTGGTGAACACATTAGTAGGCCACGCCCACATATGTAAATGTTTTCAAACCACACACGTGAGGTATCGCCACGAACGTCGGAGCGAGAGCAATGATTCTGGCACTAGACCTCCTCTGTGACTTCACACTGCTAACCTGGAGACATTTTAAAGCGTCGCCCATGGAGATTTCTAAGTACCGCAGTTTCACGCCATTCCACGAGCGTGCGCAATTTTAAAGCGTGACATGTTGGTTATCTATTTACTCGCTGTAACATCCTCTTGCATATTCTACAAAACAATTGTGGTATATATTGTTTTTTTGTAATCAAAGTGTTTTTTTCCCCAAAAAATATATATTCATTTTTAAAAACGGCGCATTTCGGTTTCGGCCGAGTGCATTTTGAAGTTTCATTTTCGGCACCAGAATTTTAATTTGTGCCAAGGTGGTCTACTCTTACTCTGTAGTATTCCTTCATTTCTGCCCCCCCCCCCCCCCCGCAGCTACATGAAAAGGTTTTCTAAGGAGGGGTGGAGGAGCTGGACCAGCACAGAGAGTCATTAGACACTCCCAGAAAGGAGATGAGTATGACGTGTAAAGAGGGAGAGGGGACTGTGCTGGAGAATTGACTCTTCCTGGAGTAGTCACTTTTTTTCCAGCACATTCAGAGGCACATTGCAAGTCAGTAAATCATTTCTGGACAGGAATAACCTGCAAGTAAGCATTTAAAATAATTGATTTTTATTTGCTTTTCCCTGCAATTATCTAAGCTGGTGACAGGACCTCTTGTGAACAATCCTCTTACCGTGTGTTTGGTGGGAGCGGATAGAGTGAATGCGGGGTCCGGGGAGAGCGGATATAGTGAATGCGGGGTCCGGGGAGAGCGGATAGAGTGAATGCGGGGTCCGGAGAGAGCGGATAGAGTGAATGCGGGGTCCGGGGAGAGCGGATAGAGTGAATGCGGGGTCCGGGGAGACCGGATATAGTGAATGCGGGGTCCGGGGAGAGCGGATATAGTGCATGCGGGGTCCGGGGAGAGCGGATATAGTGAATGCGGGGTCCGGGGAGAGCGGATATAGTGAATGCGGGGTCCGGGGAGAGCGGATAGAGTGAACGCGGGGTCCGGGGAGAGCGGATAGAGTGAACGCGGGGTCCGGGGAGAGCGGATAGAGTGAACGCGGGGTCCGGGGAGAGCGGATAGAGTGAACGCGGGGTCCGGGGAGAGCGGATAGAGTGAACGCGGGGTCCGGGGAGAGCGGATAGAGTGAACGCGGGGTCCGGGGAGAGCGGATAGAGTGAACGCAAGGTCCGGGGAGAGCGGATAGAGTGAACGCGGGGTCCGGGGAGAGCGGATAGAGTGAACGCGGGGTCCGGGGAGAGCGGATAGAGTGAACGCGGGGTCCGGGGAGAGCGGATAGAGTGAACGCGGGGTCCGGGGAGAGCGGATAGAGTGAACGCGGGGTCCGGGGAGAGCGGATAGAGTGAACGCGGGGTCCGGGGAGAGCGGATAGAGTGAACGCGGGGTCCGGGGAGAGCGGATAGAGTGAACGCGGGGTCCGGGGAGAGCGGATAGAGTGAACGCGGGGTCCGGGGAGAGCGGATAGAGTGAACGCGGGCTCCGGGGAGAGCGGCTAGAGTGAACGCGGGCTCCGGGGAGAGCGGCTAGAGTGGACGCGGGCTCCGGGGAGAGCGGCTAGAGTGGACGCGGGCTCCGGGGAGAGCGGATAGACTGAACGCGGGGTCCGGGGAGAGCGGATAGAGTGGACGCGGGCTCCGGGGAGAGCGGCTAGAGTGGACGCGGGCTCCGGGGAGAGCGGATAGACTGAACGCGGGGTCCGGGGAGAGCGGATGGAGTGGACGCGGGCTCCGGGGAGAGCGGATGGAGTGGACGCGGGCTCCGGGGAGAGCGGATGGAGTGGACGCGGGCTCCGGGGAGAGCGGATGGAGTGGACGCGGGCTCCGGGGAGAGCGGATGGAGTGGACGCGGGCTCCGGGGAGAGCGGATGGAGTGGACGCGGGCTCCGGGGAGAGCGGATGGAGTGGACGCGGGCTCCGGGGAGAGCGGATGGAGTGGACGCGGGCTCCGGGGAGAGCGGATGGAGTGGACGCGGGCTCCGGGGAGAGCGGATAGAGTGGACGCGGGCTCCGGGGAGAGCGGATAGAGTGGACGCGGGCTCCGGGGAGAGCGGATAGAGTGGACGTGGTTATTAAACTTGCTTGATGCCATAAATTAGCCTCAAAACCTGTGTAATTAATAAGTGTTCAGTTTTAAAGGGATGAGGTGGCCACTCTAGGTCTCACATTGAACGTCAGAGTAAGAGCAGTAATTCTAGGGCCAGACCTCCTGCAGGACTCTAAACTTCTAACCTGTATAGACTTTTGCAGTGTTGCTTACGGAATGTCCGTAATTTGTAGCTGCTTCCCAGGCGTGCACAATTTTAAAGAGCGACATGTTTGATATCTAGCTACTCGGCGTAACATCATCTTTCGCATTTTATCAATTGGGTATTGTATTGTGTTTGCTAAAATTCATTCAAGTGTATTTATTCCAAAATAAACTGCGTTTTAAAACACACCCACCATTTTATTCTTTAGGGCCTCTGCTTTAATATATATATAATGTTTGGGGGTTTCTAAGTCATTTCTTACCAAAAATTGCAATGCACGGGTACAGGCGGGAATCGTACAGCAATGCGAGGCATGTCCCCGTGTCATCCGGCCCTCGGCGTATTTGGCGCTCCTCTGAATTCCATGCTGACTCCAGGCATTGGTTGGGGCGTGCGCGCCGTCTGAGGATCGGTCAGCTGCAGTATATCACACGTTTGTTTTTGGGCATATTATAGGATAGATGGAGAGCAATTGGATGAAAAAGAACAGCTGAGCTGATTGGTCGATTGGTGTTAGAATGGGGAACCCGCAGGATCTGCTGTGTCACATCTGTATGAATCTTTGCCGGTAGGACATCCACAGAACAAATCCTCTCCATTCCCGAGGAACCCGTGACGTCCTCGTGGGTAGGGTGACCCGCACACTGTGAGGACACAGACTGGGATCGGTTTATGACTACGAGAGAAAAATGGATTTCAACTCCGGCCAGAGAAGATTAGATAGAAATATGGGAGTGCAGCTCCCGCAGCCTGTGATGGACGGCTGATGATGTGTAGATCTGGAGAGCAAGAAAATATCAACATTGGTATAAAATGTGGCTGCTGCTGGGTGACATCCCTGTGTAAGGTGTGCGCCCCGAGGAGGGAGAGCTGAGGGATGCGGAAAAGAGGTTTAAAATTAAAAATCATTTTTTTTTTGTTTTTTAATTTTTTATTTTTTTTTTAGCCCAACTCCAGGAAAATGAACAATCAGTGGGGCTGCCCACAGTTAAGTGCCTGTTTGGGTCTAGGGGATGGGATACATAGTTTTTCTTTCTCAATGCTCCGCTCCAGCAGCAGCCTATGCCCCAGAAGGGGAATGCTCTTCAATGTCCAGTGCAGGGCGATGGATCCTGCATTACACTTGATGTTGGAGGATCTGCGATCATGACGGCTTAAGAAAGAGGATGGGGGGACCGGGGTTGGATAGGTACCCTATGTGGGGGATGGCGGAGTGGAGAGGTACCATGTGTGACGGTGGGATGGCGGGGTGGAGAGGTGCCCTGTGTGAGTGTAGGATGGTGGAGTGGAGTCTAGTCATGCTCTATGTAACATTGGAATGGATAGAAGCCCTGTGTGACGGTGGAATGGTGGGTGCCCTGTGTGACGGTGGGATGGCGCGGTGGAGAGGTGCCCTGTGTGACGGTGGGATGGCGCGGTGGAGAGGTGCCCTGTGTGACGGTGGGATGGCGCGGTGGAGAGGTGCCCTGTGTGACGGTGGGATGGCGCGGTGGAGAGGTGCCCTGTGTGACGGTGGGATGGTGGGTGCCCTGTGTGACGGTGGGATGGTGGGTGCCCTGTGTGACGGTGGGATGGTGGGTGCCCTGTTTGACGGTGGGATGGTGGGTGCCCTGTGTGACGGTGGGATGGGGCGGTGGAGAGGTGCCCTGTGTGACGGTGGGATGGCGCGGTGGAGAGGTGCCCTGTGTGATGGGGTCGAGAGGTGCCCTGTGGGATGGCGGGGTGGAGAGGTGCCCTGTGTGACGGTGGGATGGTGGGTGCTCTGTGTGACGGTGGGATGGTGGGTGCCCTGTGTGACGGTGGGATGGTGGGTGCCCTGTGTGACGGTGGGATGGTGGGTGCTCTGTGTGACGGTGGGATGGCGCGGTGGAGAGGTGCCCTGTGTGATGGGGTGGAGAGGTGCCCTGTGGGATGGCGGGGTGGAGAGGTGCCCTGTGGGATGGCGGGGTGGAGAGGTGCCCTGTGTGACGGTGGGATGGCAGGGTGGAGAGGTGCCCTGCGGGACAGCGGGATGGCGAGGTGCCCTGCGTGACGGCGGGGGGGAGAGGTGCCCTGCGGGACGGCGGGGTGGTGAGGTGCCCTACGGGACGGCGGGGTGGAGAGGTGCCCTGCGGGACGGTGGGACGGCGGGGTGGAGAGGTGCCCTGCGGGACGGTGGGATGGCGGGGTGGCGAGGTGCCCTGTGTGACGGTGGGACGGCGGGGGGGAGAGGTGCCCTGCGGGACGGCGGGGTGGAGAGGTGCCCTGCGGGACGGCGGGGGGGAGAGGTGCCCTGCGGGACGGCGGGGTGGAGAGGTGCCCTGCGGGACGGCGGGGTGGCATGATGGTACCGAAGGTCTTAAGTCATGGCTCAGTCAAAGTCTGCTTTCTTTTAAACGTACTCAACTCTGAGCCTGAATGGTTCTTGAATTCTTTCTTGAACAGAACTTTATAGGAAATGGCTAATTAAACACATGAAATACAGGAGGGCAGTCTTGTCTGCAGGAAGATTCCTCCTTCTCACTGGTCACATGATTTATCCAGGAGGGTGGCAGCATTTCACTTCCCTGCCCCCCCTGCCTGCTCATTGAACAGGAACACCCCCATCACGGCGTGTACGACTTGGCATGCAATTTACATGCCATGCGGCTTTCAAATCGTATGCCAAGTTGCACCCTATTGTCCGCAATTGGAGCGGTCAAATCGGAGCTGTTCCGACGTAGTTCTGATTTCTTAAGTACTACATGCGCTACTTTCGGTGCGATTTGCATAGACATCTGTGTCCGTTGTCTCAAATCGCACCTGAAATCGGCGTCTCATCTGACTTTGAAATCGCGTGACTTCACTGTAAGTCGCAGGATTTTAAAGCCGGGTTTGACGTGACGGGGGGGGGGGAGGAGGAGAGCAGAAACAGACTGATCAGAGTTGCTTCTCCTACTCTCTTTCTTTTTGCACATTCCCTCCATCACATGTGCAGAGCAGCAACATCTGATTGGCTGGAATCTCTGCTTCTTCCAGTTTTTATCACCTTTTAATGTTCGTTGTATAACCTTTGTTGTACTCTGCCGCAGCCCGCTGTGATAATGCAGTAAATCTGAATGGCCCCCAGTGCGTCCGCAGCGGTCAGCACCCCACGAGGCGCACGTTGTGCCCGGCTTCAAAAATAAAATGCGCTGGCAGTCCTCTCCTAACGAAGGAACGCATCACACAACACACTGCAGCGGCCTGTGGGCTGTTGCGGGGACCAGAACACGGGAATGTTGTGTTTTTTTGTTTTTTTTTCTGTGGAATTTCATTTGTCTGTATTCCATTAGTGAGGTATTAGAGGCGCTGCCACTATGTCCATTCAGGGTAGAAGAAGTGCTGTGTGTACCGGCCTCCCGCTCTATACTACTCCATACCAGCAGCCTCCCAGATCTCGCCATTGGTGCCGCCATGACTACAAGTGAAGGTTTCAGCTGGTGATGGACACGGAGAGCAGTGACATGCCACCCCTGGTCATGTGACAGTGTTTGGGCCTAGCATTGGCTGCTAGATCAAAGCATTCACTATATCCGCTCTCCCCGGACCCCGCATTCACTATATCCGCTCTCCCCGGACCCCGCATTCACTATATCCGCTCTCCCCGGACCCCGCATTCACTATATCCGCTCTCCCCGGACCCCGCATTCACTATATCCGCTCTCCCCGGACCCCGCATTTACTATACCCGCTCTCCCCGGACCCCGCGTTCACTATACCCGCTCTCCCCGGACCCCGCATTCACTATATCCGCTCTCCCCGGACCCCGCATTTACTATACCCGCTCTCCCCGGACCCCGCGTTCACTATACCCGCTCTCCCCGGACCCCGCATTCACTATATCCGCTCTCCCCGGACCCCGCGTTCACTATACGCGCTCTCCCCGGACCCCGCGTTCACTATACCCGCTCTCCCCGGACCCCGCGTTCACTATACCCGCTCTCCCCGGACCCCGCGTTCACTATACCCGCTCTCCCCGGACCCCGCGTTCACTATACCCGCTCTCCCCGGACCCCGCGTTCACTATACCCGCTCTCCCCGGACCCCGCGTTCACTATACCCGCTCTCCCCGGACCCCGCGTTCACTATACCCGCTCTCCCCGGACCCCGCGTTCACTATACCCGCTCTCCCCGGACCCCGCGTTCACTATACCCGCTCTCCCCGGACCCCGCGTTCACTATACCCGCTCTCCCCGGACCCCGCGTTCACTATACCCGCTCTCCCCGGACCCCGCGTTCACTATACCCGCTCTCCCACAGTACACAGAACATGGAAATGCAATTATTTTAGTAAATATAAACTGCTAAATACTTTTTCTCATCTGCAGTTAGAGCTGTCTTGAGCACTGGTTAAAGCTTGTAGGAGGAGTTTTCTTTCTGCTCTAGGAGGATGCAGAACCCCTGAACTCTGTCTGGACAGTGCTGATTGGCCCTTTGCTGATCACATGCGCTCTCCCAAGAAATAATAATAAAAAAAAAAAACCTCTCTAGCAATACACACCAAACTGAGCATGTGCAGAAGGGCTACTGGTTCAGTCTGTCTTATCAGAAGACAAGATGTGGACATTTCAACAAGCGGAAGAGCAGAGAAGACAGGATCCATTGGCCTTTTTACACAATGCAGAGGTCCCACAGTGTGTATACCAAGCATGCTGTACTCCATATACAGGCTGATGTTACTGTTGTGGGTTTAGTAACTCTTTAATTGCCTTTTTATTGATTATGTTGCTGCTAGATCCAGCAGGCTCTCATGTGAATGCCGGGAAGCAGTTGGTCAGAAGGTGTGTGTCCTCTATATATAGCGCCTGAATCTGTCCTGACCTCTGTGGGTGTCGCCCTGCGTGCTGCGGGCTTAGCGATGTGATAAAGAGCTTTATGGCTTCTGAGGTCTCTTGTGGGAATCCCAGACATTACTAGTTGCCTTCGGGATACAAAGACAGGATGACTAAAGATCTGGTGAGGCTGACGGACGGTCTGAGGTCACAGATCTTCCTGGCGGAGTCAGCTCATTGCTATCCTGTTGCTTCAGTCTAGTATGTCATCCGTGAGTCACACTTCCTCCCGTGTCTTGGAAGCCTGCCATGCATGCTAAGTGCCACCTTCGCTTCTATTCACAACATTCCAGCTATTCCCGTGTTTACGTTCGCTAGTCATCCGCGTGTTGAAGGCCTTCTTTGTGCCGGGCCCATTCACATTTCTCGTCGCCGTTGTGGTGCATCAGGCCTCGGTCACAGGTCATAATACAGCGTACGCCCATGCAAGGGTCTCGTTGTCCTACATGGGGATGTACACGTGTTCCATGCATCACTGTGCAGGCAGTCCCGTTCATGTCAGGAGGGATGCAGCAGCTGCACAGACACAGTCGCTTCTCCCAGTTTGACATCTGTAGAGGCCTCAGTCTTACTACTACCGGCGTGCTACAGCGTACGCCCATGCAAGGGTCTCGTTGTCCTACATGAAGTTGTATTTGTGTTCCATGCATCACTGTGCAGGCAGTCCCGTTCATGTCAGGTGGGATGCAGCAGCTGCACAGACACAGCCACTTCTCCCAGTATTACATCTGTAGAGATGTGCGTCCGGGAAGGCCACAGTCTTACTACTACCAGCGTGCTACAGTGTACACCCATGCAAGGGTCTCGTTGTCCTGCATTGGGATGTACGCGTGTTCCATGCATCACTGTGCAGGCAGTCCCGTTCATGTCAGGTGGGATGCAGCAGCTGCACAGACACAGTCGCTTCTACCAGTTTGACATCTGTAGAGGTACGCATCATGGAAGGCCACAGTCTTACTACTACCGGTGTACTACAACATACACCAATGCAAGGGTCTTGTTGTCCTACATGGGGATGTACACGTGTTCCAAGCATCACTGTGCAGGCAGTCCCGTTCATGTCAGGAGGGATGCAGCAGCTGCACAGACACAGTCGCTTCTCCCAGTTTGACATCTGTAGAGGCCTCAGTCTTACTACTACCGGCGTGCTACAGCGTACACCCATGCAAGGGTCTCGTTGTCCTACATGAAGTTGTATTTGTGTTCCATGCATCACTGTGCAGGCAGTCCCGTTCATGTCAGGTGGGATGCAGCAGCTGCACAGACACAGTCGCTTCTCCCAGTTTGACATCTGTAGAGGTGCGCATCCCGGTAGGCCACAGTCTTACTACTACCGGCGTACTACAGCATACACCTATGCAAGGGTCTCATTGTCCTGCATGGGGATGTACACGTGTTCCATGCATCATTGTGCAGGCAGTCCCGTTCATGTCAGGTGGGATGCAGCAGCTGCACAGACACAGCTGCTTCTTCCAGTATGACATCTGTAGAGGTTCGCGTCATGGAAGACCTCAGTCTTACTACTACTACTGGCATACTACAGCATACGCCCATGCAAGGGTCTCGTTGTCCTACATGGGGATGTACGCGTTGTCCTACATGGGGATGCATCACTGTGCAGGCAGTCCCGTTCATGTCAGGTGGGATGCAGCAGCTGCACAGACACAGCTGCTTCTCCCAGTATGACATCTGTAGAGGTGCGCGTCCCGGAAGGCCACAGTCATACTACTACCGGCGTAGTACAGCGTACACCCATACAAGGGTCTCGTTGTCCTACATGGGGATGTATACGTCTTCCATGCATCACTGTGCAGGCAGTCCCGTTCATGTCAGGTGGGATGCAGCAGCTGCACAGACACAGCCGCTTCCCCCAGTTTGACATCTGCAGAGGTGCGCGTACTACCAGCGTACTACACCACACACCCATGCAATCCCTGGGTTTACCTGCATGGGGATGCTCAGCCATTCTATGTATCCCTATGCAGGCAGTCCCATTCAGCAAGCTCACATTTATGCATGCCGGGAACGCACACAAACTCCCGCGCTTCCCTGACACACAGAAAACACCCGGCCCTTTAGCAGATCATGCGATTCAGCGCGGTGCATTTTTGGAAAAAAATGAGGGACTTCTTTTCCGTGTTTCTCGCTCATAGGACAGGACATTAACATGAATGGGCTGCGCTTTTACGTGACGTGCCTTTTCTTCATTTCTGTTATAAAATTTTGCACATAAGTAACATTTCTTCATAAATTTAGGTCAAAATGAAAATAATTGAATTTGTATTTTTTTTTTTCAAATGTTTTTCTACTTTTTTTTTATTTTTTATTACATTGTTTTCTTTTTTTTTTTACTACATTATTTTTTAGCACACTGTGACCAAAGCAATGCCATGTTACCATAGTAACATTGAACTACTCTGGGCGAGTGATCAGGATTTTTTTTTTTTTTTTTTAACACATTATGATTGCAAATGTCAATGAAATACATTGATATTCGCAATCCATTGTGACTGAATGAAACTGATTCATTCAGTCTTTTGTTGTGATTGGGCAAAGCTGATCACATGATACAGATGGGCTGTGATTGGCCCTGTCTGTATTAGGTGACTGACTTGACCAGTCACAGCTAACATAATTGTATACAATGGATGGCATGACCTGAAGCCATCCATTGTATACAACTGACATGTGATCTGCTGTGAATGGTCACAGCGGTCACATGACACTGGCAATGGGTCGGTGTAGTGATATGTCATCACAGCTGGTGACAGATCGCGCCGCTGCACGTCTCGTCACATGATGCCCAGTTACAATGGCGAGTGTCCCGCCCGCTCTATAGCAGAATGACGGCCAGGCGGGGCACTCGCCATTGTGACTGGGCATCATGTGACGTCTTGTCAAAACGAGTCGCGCGGCAGCATGATCTGTCACCAGCTGTGTCCACGGGACACAGCCAATGACATATCACTACATCAGCCTGTTGCCAGTGTCATGTGACTGCTGTGACCAATCAGCAGATCACATGTCAATTGCATACAGTGGATGGCTTCCTGTCGTGCCATCCCTTGTATACAATTATGTTGTTAGCTGCAGTCACATGATACAGGCAGGGCCAATCACAGCCCATCTGTATCATGGACACAGCCCATGATATATCACTACACCAGCCCGTTGCCAGTGTCATGTGACCGCTGTGACCAATCACAGCAGATTACACGTCAATTCCTGTCATGCCATCCATTGTGTACAATTATATTGTTGGCTGTGACTGGTCAAGGCAGTCACATGATACAGACAGGGACAATCACATCCCATCTGTATCATGTGATCAGCGTTGCCCAATCACAGATAATCACAACAAAAGAATGAATTAATCGGCTTCATTCACTCACAATGATTGTGAATGTCAATGAAGTACATCAGTATTGGCAATCATAATGTGTTAAAAAAATAAATAAATCCTGATCACTCGCCCCGAGTAGTTCAATGTTACTATGGTAACAATGTATCGCTTTGGTCACAGTGTGCTTCCTGTCACGCCATCCATTGTATACAATTATATTGTTAGCTGTGGCTGGTCAAGGCAGTCACATGATACAGACAGGGCCAATCACAACCAGGGGCGGACTGACCATTTGGAAACTCGGGCACTGCCCGAGGGCCCGGGGTCAGTAGGGGGCCCCATGAGATGTCCCTGGTACCTTTTTATCATAGGCCTTTTTGAGTTTGGGCAAGGACACGGGCCCCATGATCCCCTATTGCCCGGGGGCCCCATGAGTTGGCAGTCCGCCCCTGATCACAGCCCATCTGTATCATGTGATCAGAAGGTGTTAAATTTGAATGAAATAGAATTTTCGGTTTGCGGTGCTCAGATGCAGAGTAGTCCCATTTTACGGCACCATACAACAGTGTGATGGGCATTTCGGGGGGTGGGGGGGTGTCTGGGTTCTGATCGATTCCCATGGTGACCACATTCAGCATTATCGCCTGTTCTCCCAACACTTGTCCCAGATCTGCGGCCGCAGCTTTACAGCCTCTCCTGGCACTGGACAACACGAAGGAAAGGCTTCTTTGGAAGGGGCTTCTTGGTGCTGTGTACTCTAAGGGGAGCCCGTTTACACAGATTTAAAGTGCATGTCCACTCACAACACGGAAATAAACACCCCCTCATTTCCTGTCCCAGTGACCACTATGGCTTTTTTTTTTTTTTTGCATTTATAAGACCTAGAAACAGACTAGACAGGTCCTCTTGGTAGGAAGTGGGACAAGCAGCTGGGGAATGTTGTGCACTGTAATGACCCCGTCCGACTGTACGCTGGATATCAGCTGTAGCGGCACCACTCTCCTTCCATGAATTCACCAAACGAGCCGTTCTGTGCGTTCTGTCCCTTAGTTACTGTGCGTGTGGCAGTCGCCCCCCCCCCCCTTAATTCCTGTACTTCTAGTCCTTGAACCGAAATTCTGACGTATTCAGCATAATACAAAGTTACTTCTCTTAATAGCATTCTGTTGGGGCAAAGAGCAGGTCATTGCTGGGTAGTTATGCAACACTTCGTCTTCCCTGGGGGGGGGGGGGGGGGTTCACACACGACTCTACCCAGACATGTGCGTTCCACAATCACTACTTCTGTGTGAATTTCAGACTTTTCAGAACTTTCTATTGTTTCCTGTGCCCCCCCCCCCTCCATATACATGGTCTGTTCCTAGAATGACCCCCTAATAAATCCCATCAATGATTCTACAGCCCTTTCTGTAGGTGGGAGATGCTATTTGTGTTTCTTAACCCCTTGACTCCGATCGCAGATATGCGTTCTCTCTGTGTCTGGGCCGTGACGCTGAGCGGCCGCGTATTTGCGTGCAATTCGAGAATACGTATGTGCTGAGAGCGCTCCCAGCACGTATGTCCGCGACTCCCGGAAAGGTCCCAATCTCCCCTTTCGATCGGGACCTTTTCCGGTCATGTAACGGCGGACGCATGACCCTAAAACCCCGCCCACCTCCCGGCTTCTGAAACCCTTAAAGGGCCGGGAGGTGCCGGTGCCAAGAGGTTAAAGTAGGACTCTCTTCCCAAATGCTTTCATTATCCATTCTTCAACAGCCACAAAAGGTAGAAAATCCACTTTGTGCGCTCCTAACATTTTGCAAACACAGATATTACCTGGTAAACGTAGCAGACAACATCACTGTGCTGGACATAACCTGCGCAGAGAGCTGAGCTCTGGGAGGGGCCCAGCAGGCTCCACCCACTACAGGGTGAATGCAGAAAACTTCAGGAGGGGGCTGGAGACAAGATCATTCACCCTGCGCAAGGGGAGAGAGCAGAGCTGTGGGAGGGGCCCAGCAGGCCCCACCCACTACAGGCTGCCTGCAGGAATATACAGGAGGGGGCGGTGACCAGACAAATCACTCTGCACAAGGAGAGAGCAGAGCTGTGGGAGGGGCCCAGCAGGCCCCACCCACTACAGGCTGCCTGCAGGAATATATAGGAGGGGGCGGTGACCAGACAAATCACTGCACAAAGAGAGCAGAGATGTGGGAGGGGCCAACAGGCTCCACCCACTACAGGGTGAATGCAGAAAACTACAGGAGGGGTGAAGACGAGATCATTCACCCTGCGCAAGGGGAGAGAGCAGAGATGTGGGAGGGGCCCAGCAGGCTCCACCCACTACAGGCTGCATGCAGAAAACTACAGGAGGGGGCAGGGACTTAACCAGTCACCCTGCACAAGGGGAGGGAGCAGAGCTGTGGGAGGGGCCAGAATGATACCCCCTGTTGTGTTCAGTAGGTGTTGTGCCCTCTAAGTGGGACCCATTTAAATGAAGAGGGCCACTCTGAAAGCATCTCACATCTCCATGCATGCAGTGCGCTAGTTCATGGTTCAAGGGGTTAAAGCACGGGGCAGGAAGGCGTCTCCTGACCACCTGTCAATGCACTCAGAAGAGCAATCCGAATGCGGATCACTCTTCAGAGAGCAAAGCATGCGTGAACAAGCCCTTGGATGTTATCCTCAGCACTGGCTGATGCATAGAGTTTGACTTGTCAGGTTTAGTTCCTACATTTGCTCAGCAGTACATACAGTGAGGAACAGAAGTATTTGAACCCCCTGCGATTCTGCAAGTTCTCCCACTTCTCCATCATGGAGGGTCTGACATTCACATTGCAGGGGATTCCCACTCTGAGGACAGAATTCAGGAGATCACATTGTATGATTTGTAAAGAATGTATTTGTCTCGCACGGCTGAACAGAAGGATTTGAACCCCTGAGAAACAGCAAGAATTCTGGCTCTCAAAGACCTGTTACTGTGCCTTTACAAAGTCCTCCTCTACTCCACTCATTCATCTCACTTAGTAGCCCCTGTCTGAGCTCTATAAAGACACCTGTCCACCCCACAGTCAGTCAGACGCCAACTACTACCATGGGCAAGACCACAGAGCTGTCAAAAGACACCAGAGACAAAATTGAGGACCTCCACAAGGCTGGAAAGGGCTACGGGGCAATTGCCAAGCAGCTTGGGGAAAATAGATCAACTGTTGGAGCAATTGTTAGAAAATGGAAGAGGCTGAAGACGACTGTCAGTCTCCCTCGGACTGGGGCTCCATGCAAGATGTCACCTCGTGGGGTATCACTGATGAGAAGAAAGGTGAGGAATCAGCCCAGAACTACAAGGGAGGAGCTGGTCAATGACATGGAGAGAGCTGGGACCCCAGTTTCACAGGTCACTGTCGGTAGAACACTACGCCGTCATGGTTTCCAATCATGCATTGCATGGAAGGTTCCCCTGCTCCAGTCATCACATGTCCAGGCCCGTCTGAAGGTTCCCCCGCTCCAGTCATCACATGTCCAGGCTCGTCTGAAGGTTCCCCTGCTCCAGTCATCACATGTCCAGGCCCGTCTGAAGGTTCCCCTGCTCCAGTCATCACATGTCCAGGCCCGTCTGAAGGTTCCCCTGCTCCAGTCATCACATGTCCAGGTCGTCTGAAGTTTGCCAATGACCATCTGGATGATCCAGAGGAGGCATGGGAGAAAGTCATGTGGTCAGAGGAGGCATGGGAGAAAGTCATGTGGTCAGAGGAGACCAAAGTAGAACTTTTTGGTCTAAACTTCACTCGTCGTGTTTGGAGGAAAAAGAAGGATGAGTTGCATCCCAAGAACACCATCCCTACTGTGAAGCATGGGGGTGGTAACATCATGCTTTGGGGGTGCTTTTCTGCGAAGGGGACAGGACGACTGCACTGTATTAAGGAGAGGATGAATGGGGCCATTTATTTTGAGATTTTCAGCAACAACCTCCTTCCCTCAGTCAGAGCATTGAAGACGGGTCGTGGCTGGGTCTTCCAACATGACAACGACCCGAAGCACACAGCCAGGAGAACCAAGGAGTGGCTCCGCAAGAAGCATATCAAGGTTCTGGAGGGGCCTAGCCAGTCTCCACACCTAAATCCAATAGAACATCTTTGGAGGGAGCTGAAACTCCATGTTGGTCAGCGACAGCCCCGAAACCTGACAGATCTAGAGGAGATCGGTGTGGAGGAGTCGGCCAAAATCCCTGTTGCAGTGCAAACCTGGCCAAGGACTACAGGAAACGTCTGACCTCTGGAATTGCAGACAAAGGCTTCTGTACCAAATATTAACACGGATCTTCTCAGGGGTTCAAATACTTCTGTTCAGCCGTGCGAGACAAATACATTCTTTACAAATCATACAATGTGATCTCCTGAATTCTGTCCTCAGAGTGGGAATCCCCTGCAATGTGAATGTCAGACCCTCCATGATGGAGAAGTGGGAGAACTTGCAGAATCGCAGGGGGTTCAAATACTTCTGTTCCTCACTGTAGCTGGCCCCACTCCTTTTGGTTGTCTTATAGACACATTCGGTTTGACTCGTTAGGTCTAGTTGTGGGTGATCTGGGCTGTGCATATCTGGCTCGACTTTTTCAGGTCTGGATGTGATGTCAGTGAAGTGTCTGGTGAAACATCTGGATTCACTTGTCAGGATGAAAGGAAGGCAAGCAGAGCCAGAACTTCACAGGACATGTGGTCTTCATCTTCCCGCCACATAGCCGGAGCTGAATATCTGTGTGTGTGCACCGTCCTCATTACCTGTGTTCACCGTAGAAGTGTTCTCCTGCCATGGCACCGGTCCCGCCACCGATCCCGCACTGGTCCCGCCACCGATCCCGCACTGGTCCCGCCACCGATCCCGCACTGGTCCCGCCACCGATCCCGCACTGGTCCCGCCACAGATCCCGCCACCGGTCCCGCCACAGATCCCGCCACCGGTCCCGCCACAGATCCCGCCACAGATCCCGCCACCGGTCCCGCCACAGATCCCGCCACCGATCCCGCACTGGTCCCGCCACCGATCCCGCACTGGTCCCGCCACCGATCCCGCACTGGTCCCGGCACTGAGCCTGCAATGATCCCGACACATCACTGGACGGAGTCACTTATGCTAGGAAAGGAGAACCATGAAAATGCTTTGCGTCTGTCATAGAAATGTCCAAAGTAATTCTTAACGCAGAAAACCTTTTCACCTGGCATGTGTATCGGGTGAATCTTTCTATAGGAAGAAGGCGTGTATTGAGTGAATCTTTCTATCGAAGAAGGCGTGTATGGGGGAATCTTTCTATAGGAAGAAAGCGTGTGTATTGGGTGAATCTTTCTATGGAAGAAGGCCTGTGTATCGGGTGAATCTATAGGAAGAAGGCCTGTGTATCTGGTGAATCTTTCTATGGAAGAAGGCGTGTATCTGGTGAATCTTTCTATGGAAGAAGGCGTGTATTGGGTGAATCTTTCTATGGAAGAAGGCGTGTATGGGGGAATCTTTCCATAGGAAGAAGGCGTGTATTGGGTGAATCTTTCCATAGGAAGAAGGCGTGTATTGGGAAAATCTTTCTATAGGAAGAAGGTGTGTATTGGGTGAATCTTTCTATAGGAAGAAGGCGTGTATCGGGTGAATCTTTCTATAGGAAGAAGGCGTGTATCGGGTGAATCTTTCTATAGGAAGAAGGCGTGTATTGGGTGAATCTTTCTATAGGAAGAAGGCGTGTATGGGGGAATCTTTCTATAGGAAGAAGGCGTGTATGGGAGAATCTTTCTATAGGAAGAAGGCGTGTATGGGGGAATCTTTCTATAGGAAGAAGGCGTGTATGGGGGAATCTTTCTATAGGAAGAAGGCGTGTATGGGAGAATCTTTCTATAGGAAGAAGGCGTGTATTGGGTGAATCTTTTCATAGGAAGAAAGCCTGTGTATCGGATGAATCTATAGAAAGAAGGCCTGTGTATCGGGTGAATCTTTCTATAGGAAGGAGGTGTGTATGGGAGAATCTTTCTATAGGAAGAAGGCGTGTATTGGGTGAATCTTTCTATGGGAAGAAGGCATGTATTGGGTGAATCTTTCTATGGGAAGAAGTCGTGTATTGGGTGAATCTTTCTATAGGAAGAAGGCGTGTATTGGGTGAATCTTTCTATAGGAAGAAGGCGTGTGTATTGGGTGAATCTTTCTATGGAAGAAGGCCTGTGTATCGGGTGAATCTATAGGAAGAAGGCCTGTGTATCTGGTGAATCTTTCTATGGAAGAAGGCGTGTATCTGGTGAATCTTTCTATGGAAGAAGGCGTGTATTGGGTGAATCTTTCTATGGAAGAAGGCGTGTATGGGGGAATCTTTCCATAGGAAGAAGGCGTGTATTGGGTGAATCTTTCCATAGGAAGAAGGCGTGTATTGGGTGAATCTTTCTATAGGAAGAAGGCGTGTATTGGGAGAATCTTTCTATAGGAAGAAGGCGTGTATCGGGTGAATCTTTCTA
This sequence comes from Staurois parvus, assembly GCF_062004578.1. NCBI lineage: Eukaryota > Metazoa > Chordata > Amphibia > Anura > Ranidae > Staurois > Staurois parvus. The sequence continues at coordinate 65,640 of NW_028321340.1, read as the reverse complement.
TAGGAAGAAGGCGTGTATCGGGTGAATCTTTCTATAGGAAGAAGGCGTGTATGGGGGAATCTTTCCATAGGAAGAAGGTGTGTATGGGGGAATCTTTCCATAGGAAGAAGGCCTGTGTATCGGGTGAATCTTTCTATAGGAAGAAGGCGTGTATTGGGTGAATCTTTCTATAGGAAGAAGGCGTGTATGGGGGAATCTTTCTATAGGAAGAAGGCGTGTATGGGGGAATCTTTCTATAGGAAGAAGGCGTGTATTGGGTGAATCTTTTCATAGGAAGAAAGCCTGTGTATCGGGTGAATCTATAGAAAGAAGGCCTGTGTATCGGGTGAATCTTTCTATAGGAAGGAGGTGTGTATGGGAGAATCTTTCTATAGGAAGAAGGCGTGTATTGGGTGAATCTTTCTATGGGAAGAAGGCATGTATTGGGTGAATCTTTCTATGGGAAGAAGTCGTGTATTGGGTGAATCTTTCTATAGGAAGAAGGCGTGTATTGGGTGAATCTTTCTATGGGAAGAAGGCGTGTATTGGGTGAATCTTTCTATGGGAAGAAGTCGTGTATTGGGTGAATCTTTCTATGGGAAGAAGGCGTGTATTGGGTGAATCTTTCTATAGGAAGAAGGCGTGTATTGGGTGAATCTTTCTATAGGAAGAAGGCGTGTATTGGGAGAATCTTTCTATAGGAAGAAGGTGTGTATTGGGTGAATCTTTCTATAGGAAGAAGGTGTGTATTGGGTGAATCTTTTCATAGGAAGAAAGCCTGTGTATCGGGTGAATCTATAGAAAGAAGGCCTGTGTATCGGGTGAATCTTTCTATAGGAAGGAGGTATGTGTATCTGGTGAATCTTTCTATGGAAGAAGGCGTGTATCTGGTGAATCTTTCTATGGAAGAAGGCGTGTATGGGAGAATCTTTCTATAGGAAGAAGGCGTGTATTGGGGGAATCTTTCTATAGGAAGAAGGCGTGTATTGGGTGAATCTTTCTATGGGAAGAAGGCGTGTATTGGGTGAATCTTTCTATGGGAAGAAGTCGTGTATTGGGTGAATCTTTCTATGGGAAGAAGGCGTGTATTGGGTGAATCTTTCTATAGGAAGAAGGCGTGTATTGGGTGAATCTTTCTATGGGAAGAAGGCGTGTATTGGGTGAATCTTTCTATGGGAAGAAGTCGTGTATTGGGTGAATCTTTCTATGGGAAGAAGGCGTGTATTGGGTGAATCTTTCTATAGGAAGAAGGCGTGTATTGGGTGAATCTTTCTATAGGAAGAAGGCGTGTATTGGGAGAATCTTTCTATAGGAAGAAGGCGTGTATTGGGAGAATCTTTCTATAGGAAGAAGGTGTGTATTGGGTGAATCTTTTCATAGGAAGAAAGCCTGTGTATCGGGTGAATCTATAGAAAGAAGGCCTGTGTATCGGGTGAATCTTTCTATAGGAAGGAGGTATGTGTATCTGGTGAATCTTTCTATGGAAGAAGGCGTGTATCTGGTGAATCTTTCTATGGAAGAAGGCGTGTATTGGGTGAATCTTTCTATAGGAAGAAGGCGTGTATTGGGTGAATCTTTCTATGGGAAGAAGGCGTGTATTGGGTGAATCTTTCTATGGGAAGAAGTCGTGTATTGGGTGAATCTTTCTATAGGAAGAAGGCGTGTATTGGGTGAATCTTTCTATAGGAAGAAGGCGTGTATTGGGTGAATCTTTCTATGGGAAGAAGGCGTGTATTGGGTGAATCTTTCTATGGGAAGAAGTCGTGTATTGGGTGAATCTTTCTATAGGAAGAAGGCGTGTATTGGGTGAATCTTTCTATAGGAAGAAGGCGTGTATCGGGTGAATCTTTCTATGGGAAGAAGTCGTGTATTGGGTGAATCTTTCTATGGGAAGAAGGCGTGTATTGGGTGAATCTTTCTATAGGAAGAAGGCGTGTATTGGGTGAATCTTTCTATAGGAAGAAGGCGTGTATTGGGAGAATCTTTCTATAGGAAGAAGGCGTGTATTGGGTGAATCTTTCTATAGGAAGAAGGCGTGTATTGGGTGAATGTTTCTATAGGAAGAAGGCGTGTATGGGGGAATCTTTCTATGGAAGAAGGCGTGTATGGGGGAATCTTTCTATAGGAAGAAGATGTGTATTGGGGGAATCTTTCTATAGGAAGAAGGCGTGTATGGGTGAATCTTTCTATAGGAAGAAGGTGTGCATGGGGGAATCTTTCCATAGGAAGAAGGCCTGTGTATCGGGTGAATCTTTCTATAGGAAGAAGGCGTGTATCGGGTGAATCTTTCTATAGGAAGAAGGCGTGTATGGGGGAATCTTTCTATAGGAAGAAGGCGTGTATTGGGGGAATCTTTCTATAGGAAGAAGGCGTGTATCGGGGAAATCTTTCTATAGAGCCAGGCTCAAGAGCGACCACTTACCAGTGCTCCCTTAGCAGGGGGCAAGGGGCCAGGAGCGCCCGTGGGGAACCCAGAAAAAAGCTGCGAGCGTGACTGGTGTGTCCTGGGAGGGGGGTGGGGTGAAGCGGACCCCCTGCCAGAACACCATAGCATGGCGGGGGGATTGCTGTATTAATATCTCATAGTACAGAACCCACCTCAGTTTTGTTCAGCCCGCTGAGTCGAACAGAAAAAATCTTGGTGTGTGTAGCCAGCACAAGAATGTACGACCTAATTGCCTGCGTGTACAATGTCCCGGAGGTACCGGTACCGTCCACATGTACAGGACTCTGTAGTCTAGTCGGTATGCAGATTCATGTAGAAGCAGCAGAAACTGTTGCTGTGCCGACTCGCCTCCTGGGATCGTCCCGTCTCTGCAGTGTACATAGAAACTGCTGCAAGGAATGTCTATGTAAATGGGCTGCGCGGTGTCATCGGCGTTCAGCAGGAAAAACATCGCCTCCAGCCTGAACCGATGCGGGTGTAGGACTTCCTGCAGGCGTCTGATCATCCTGCACAGGTCAGGGACGTGACCGATCTTGTAGGAGATCATCCTTCCGAGGAACGTCTGACCGAACAGGTGATGACGTGGCCCCTTTTACTGCATTCACCGCATGTGTTCAGCCAAAACGTGGTACTTTTATTGCTGAACTCCAGGCAGATATAAACGACACGTCTGCAGGTCTGTATTCATTCTACGTCATTAAAGGGGAACTCCAGGCAGATATAAACGACACGTCTGCAGGTCTGTATTCATTATATGTCATTAAAGGGGAACTCCAGGCAGATATAAACGACACGTCCGCAGGTCTGTATTCATTCTACGTCATTAAAGGGGAACTCCAGGCAGATATAAACGACACGTCTGCAGGTCTGTATTCATTCTACGTCATTAAAGGGGAACTCCAGGCAGATATAAACGACACGTCTGCAGGTCTGTATTCATTCTACGTCATTAAAGGGGAACTCCAGGCAGATATAAACGACACGTCTGCAGGTCTGTATTCATTATATGTCATTAAAGGGGAACTCAAGGCAGATATAAACGACACGTCCGCAGGTCTGTATTCATTCTACGTCATTAAAGGGGAACTCCAGGCAGATATAAACGACACGTCTGCAGGTCTGTATTCATTCTACGTCATTAAAGGGGAACTCCAGGCAGATATAAATAATACGTCTGTATTCATTCTACGTCATTAAAGGGGAGCTCCAGGCAGATATAAACGACACGTCTGCAGGTCTGTATTCATTATATGTCATTAAAGGGGAACTCCAGGCAGATATACACTGAAGGAAATGTGTATTCGCTCCCCGGCTGATGTTGAATGTTCGCCCCTCACACAGAAATGATCGGTCTAACAATGGAATGTTCGCCCCTCACACAGAAATGATCGGTCTAACAATGGAATGTTCGCCCCTCACACAGAAATGATCGGTCTAACAATGGAATGTTCGCCCCTCACACAGAAATGATCGGTCTAACAATGGAATGTTCGGTGTAACACTGAGAGACAGAATACAACAACAAATTCAGCAGAAATGCGTCTAACAAATGATGACTGATCTGCATGTTCTTCTCCCGTTGACCACCAATCTAAAGGGAATCCTCCCGTTGACCACCAATCAAAAAGGAATCCTTCTCCCGCTGACCACCAATCTAAAGGGGATCCTTCTCTCGCTGACCACCAATCTAAAGGGAATCCTCCCGTTGACCACCAATCTAAAGGGGATCCTTCTCCCGCTCACCACCAATATAAAGGGAATCCTTCTCCCGCTGACCACCAATCTAAAGGTGATTCTTCTCTCGCTGACCACCAATCTAAAGGGAATCCTTCTCCCGCTGACCACCAATCAAAAGGGAATCCTTCTCCCGCTGACCACCAATCTAAAGGGGATCCTTCTCTCGCTGACCACCAATCTAAAGGGAATCCTCTCTCTGACCACCAATCTAAAGGTAATCCTTCTCCCGCTGACCACCAATCAAAAGGTAATCCTTCTCCCGCTGACCACCAATCAAAGGGAATCCTTCTCCCGCTGACCACCAATCTAAAGGTGATTCTTCTCTCGCTGACCACCAATCAAAAGGGAATCCTTCTCCCGCTGACCACCAGTCTAAAGGGAATCCTTCTCCGTACGACCACCAATCTAGGGGGGTCCTTCTCCCTCCGACCACCAGTCTAGGGGGGGGCAGGGGTGTCATTCTGCTGATCACCAATCAAAGGGAGCCTTTCACTAACCATCAATGGTAAGGGGGTCCTTTTGCACAGATCATCAATGTAAGGGGATACCTCTCCAGTGACCACTAATGTAAGGGAGTCCCTTCACCACTGGCCATTAGTGTAAGGGGGGCCTTTTCCACTGCCCTTCAAAATAATAAAAAATAGAATATGGGCCCTTTGTCTCCTCCCATGCTCATCACTAGGACTTCACCAGAGCCTCCCCCATCCTCTGGAACTCTACCCCAATCTATCAGACTATCGCCTACTCTGCTCACTTTTAGGCGATCTCTGAAAACCGATCTCTTCAGGAAAGCCTATCCTGCCCTCAGCTAATAATGGAATCTTCTACTCCTCCTACCAGTCCATCCCCCACAGTTACTACCTTTTGTACCACCAGCCCCTCCCTTTTAGATTGTAAGCTCCCAGGATCAGGGCCCTCCTATCCCTCTTGTATTGAACTGTATTGTCTCCCGTTATATTGTAAAGTCCTGAGCAAACTGTTGGCGCCATAAATCCTGTATAATAATAATAATACACACAGTGGGTGCGGCTTAGACCACGAGTCTCGGACCCCCCGAGTCCTCCCACTACAGCAAGTGGGGGCGCAATTACGTCACTGCTCACTAAAGAACTACAGTGGGGCAGAGACAGGGGGGGGGGGGCGGATGTACAGCATCGGCCACTGGTCTTACAGCTTGAATATCGCAGAAAATGAAGCCCTCATTCGAAAATGTACATTGGATGTCTCACAAATGACAATATGGATATCTTTCTCTGACTTCGTATCACCATGAGGTATGCTTGTTCCAGGTTAGCAATTCAAAGTACTTGGGTTAAAAGCAGCTAAAGGCAGCCAGGCGACTGGCATTTTCACTCATAGGCCTACGTAATTTTCTTCATAAAGGCTACAGGACCAGTAGGTCTTCACGGGAGAATGTAAGGACAGTCATGCAGCCAGTGAAGAACGCTTGACCTGCATTCTTGTTCCAGGTCGATAACTCGTAAGGTAGTCATGGCTGGATGAGGAGGGACCTTGGCCGAGGAGGGACCTTGGCCGAGGAGGGACCATGGCCGAGGAGGGACCATGGCCGAGGAGGGACCATGGCCGAGGAGGGACCATGGCCGAGGAGGGACCATGGCCGAGGAGGGACCATGGCCGAGGAGGGACCATGGCCGAGGAGGGACCTTGGCCGAGGAGGGACCTTGGCCGTCCGAGGAGGAACCCTACAACCCAAATATTTTAAAAACACCATCTCCCATATTTCAGTCGTCCTCCATCCATGTTGGCCATTTCAAGCCTGGAATAGACTTCTCACCCTCGGAGTCAATCTCTCTGAGCTCCTACAAGCAGTGTGTTTGTTCTGTAGAACCTGCTGGGGTTAGTCCTTCCTCCTGGCACGGTGTTCCCAGGCCGGCCTCACTTTGTTTTATGCGTTCAGCTGCTCTCCTCTCATCTCTGCCTTCTCTGACACCCAGTAGAATGACATTTGGCCACCGCCGAGAACACAGGCCAGGGAACAAAGAGCTCTTTGTAAGCGTCTTTAGTAAAGTCGCTGATTGCTCAACACGACGAAACTGAACGATGCCAAGACTTTATTCTGCTGTCACAATTCCACATCAACAGCGGCCGTTCTGCACAATGGAGCAGCCAATTTGTTTTTTAGTTACTGACAGGAACCCCTCAATCAGGAGGACTGTGTACTGAGCCGTGTCTTGGATCTTCTGGAGAGTTGTGGCCTTCTCTGGCTGCCAGTGACTTTTCAGTACCATCGCCCTCTGAGCTTCAGTTGCTTCTCAGCATGGTCTCCCTTTGGCTTCCAGTGATGTTACAGCAGTGTTCTTCTCTGGCCTCCAACGCCGGTTTGGCCGTGTTCTTCTCTGGCCTCCAACGCCGGTTTGGCCGTGTTCTTCTCTGGCCTCCAACGCCGGTTTGGCCGTGTTCTTCTCTGGCCTCCAACGCCGGTTTGGCCGTGTTCTTCTCTGGCCTCCAACGCCGGTTTGGCCGTGTTCTTCTCTGGCCTCCAACGCCGGTTTGGCCGTGTTCTTCTCTGGCCTCCAACGCCGGTTTGGCCGTGTTCTTCTCTGGCCTCCAACGCCGGTTTGGCCGTGTTCTTCTCTGGCCTCCAACGCCGGTTTGGCCGTGTTCTTCTCTGGCCTCCAACGCCGGTTTGGCCGTGTTCTTCTCTGGCCTCCAACGCCGGTTTGGCCGTGTTCTTCTCTGGCCTCCAACGCCGGTTTGGCCGTGTTCTTCTCTGGCCTCCAACGCCGGTTTGGCCGTGTTCTTCTCTGGCCTCCAACGCCGGTTTGGCCGTGTTCTTCTCTGGCCTCCAACGCCGGTTTGGCCGTGTTCTTCTCTGGCCTCCAACGCCGGTTTGGCCGTGTTCTTCTCTGGCCTCCAACGCCGGTTTGGCCGTGTTCTTCTCTGGCCTCCAACGCCGGTTTGGCCGTGTTCTTCTCTGGCCTCCAACGCCGGTTTGGCCGTGTTCTTCTCTGGCCTCCAACGCCGGTTTGGCCGTGTTCTTCTCTGGCCTCCAACGCCGGTTTGGCCGTGTTCTTCTCTGGCCTCCAACGCCGGTTTGGCCGTGTTCTTCTCTGGCCTCCAGCGCCGGTTTGGCCGCGTCCCACTCTGGCCTCCAGCGCCGGTTGGGCTGCGTCCCTCTGTGGCCTCCAGCGCCGGTTGGGCTGCGTCCCTCTGTGGCCTCCAGCGCCGGTTGGGCTGCGTCCCTCTGTGGCTTCCAGCGCCGGTTGGGCTGCGTCCCTCTCTGGCCTCCAGCGCCGGTTTGGCCGCGTCCCTCTCTGGCCTCCAGCACCGGTTAGGCCGCATCGCACTGGCCAGTTGGGCCTTTAGAACACACCCCTAGGTGGAGATGAGGGACCTCTTCATTTATAGTTTTCATGGATTTTATCTATGAAATGAATGAACACAGCGCTCAGTGATTGCTAATGATGACAATCTGAGAGCTTTCACATCCCCTACCAATATACATCTGAAGGTTGTCACAGCACAACACGAAATAATCACCCACCAAAATTCCTGTAACAGCGGAAGAAGCGATACGCCAGAACGCGGTCTGAGCTTTGCAGTCTCCTAGGTAACAGTATTGTCTGCACTCATCTGCGCTCAAGGGCAAAGCCATTGTGATGGATTGTTCTGGTACTGGGGGGGGGGGGGGAGGCTGTGCTGCAGCAACCACTTTTGGTGCTTATATATTAAAGCGGCAGCACTTGACGCCATGATGGGTCTGTGAGTTTCTCGGCACGTTAGTCCTTGGAGAGACGTCGGAGATTTGTGCCGACCTGAACATTTTTAAATGTGACCTCTAGCCTCCCCTTCAGTCTTGCACAGGTGTGCCAGCTCCTCCCCTTCAGTCTTGCACAGGTGTGCCAGCTCCTCCCCTTCAGTCTTGCACAGGTGTGCCGGCTCCTCCCCTTCAGTCTTGCACAGGTGTGCCGGCTCCTCCCCTTCAGTCTTGCACAGGTGTGCCGGCTCCTCCCCTTCAGTCTTGCACAGGTGTACCGGCTCCTCCCCTTCAGTCTTGGACAGGTGTACCGGCTCCTCCCCTTCAGTCTTGCACAGGTGTACCGGCTCCTCCCCTTCAGTCTTGGACAGGTGTACCGGCTCCTCCCCTTCAGTCTTGGACAGGTGTACCGGCTCCTCCCCTTCAGTCTTGCACAGGTGTAGCGGCTCCTCCCCTTCAGTCTTGCACAGGTGTAGCGGCTCCTCCCCTTCAGTCTTGCACAGGTGTAGCGGCTCCTCCCCTTCAGTCTTGCACAGGTGTATCGGCTCCTCCCCTTCAGTCTTGCACAGGTGTATCGGCTCCTCCCCTTCAGTCTTGCACAGGTGTACCGGCTCCTCCCCTTCAGTTTTGCACCGTTGTACCGGCTCCTCCCCTGGCACTCCTGGCCCCTGCCTCTTGCCAAGTGCCCACACAGCAAGCAGCTTGCTATGGGGACACCTGAGTAGGCTCGCTCCCGAGCTGCTGCTGTGTCTATTAATACATAGACATGGCTTTGTCCTACCCATGCTCTTAACTATGAACTTGTCACGGGGAAAAGATAGGGCCTACCATTGCTGAGGAAAATGTATACAAATCTGGCTGTTATGCTGATCCTTTGGTTTCAGTACTTTGAATTGCTGACCCCAAGCAAGAAGGTGGATTGTTTAATACTCTGGGTCACTGACCCAAAACCAGTATAAAGTGAAAGGATAAACATGACAAGCCGGTATTTAGTATGATCAGGGGGTCAGCTGTCTGTGGACACGGACACACATGCACTCACTCTAAAGTGAAAGGATAAACATGACAAGCAGGTATATACTATGACCAGGAGGTCAGCTGTCTGTGGTCACACACACACACTATTCAGTGGGTGTGGCTCGGACGATTGCCCGGCTTCGGATTGGCTTGCTGCAGTGCTGTTTTCCTCTGGTGACATGGTGCTGCAGCATTCGCTGTATCATGCACGGCCTGACCGCAGGAGTCCTGTATGCAGATTCTTGCAGATTCAGCAGCCTGCGCTGTCAGGTAAAGCACTTTGCAGTAAGTGAAAGCGATCGATCGTTTTCTGGCCGCTCGCCGGCTCTTTCTGCCCTTCATCAAAATGACAAGCGGTGTGGAGCTGCGCTAATGTTCCTTTATTGTAGTGTGACCTCAGCGCTGATCCCACTGCACAGGGTACTAGACGGCCTCTGCAGCAGCTGTTCAAGTAGTACAACTCCCAGCATGCCCCGTGTAATGTGTTTAAAGGGGAACTCCACTGGAATTTTATTAAAAATGACCTTTCCTTTTCAGTGTGCAGCGCTGTAATGTTCTGCAAAATCTAAAATGCAATATGGCTACCTGGAGAAGTTCTGTACACTGATGGTATACTGCAGGGATCACCAAACTACGGCCCGTGGGCCAGATGTGGCCCTTGGCTCACCTTTATCTGGCCCTTGGGGCACTATTTATTCCACTGCTATGAGTACTTTCAGTGACTCCAAAGATGGGGTACTATTCCTCCCACTGACACCAACAATGACATTCTATTACCACCAGTGACTCCAAAGATGGGGTACTATTCCTACCACTGACACCAATTATGAGACACTATTCCTCCCACTGACACCAACAATGACATTATATTACCACCAGTGACACCATGGATGGGGTACTATTCCTCCCACTGACACCAGCAATGACGTTCTATTACCACCAGTGACACCATAGATGGGGCACTATTCCTCCCACTGACACCAGCAATGACGTTCTATTACCACCAGTGACACCATAGATGGGTTCTATTCCTCCCACTGACACCTATTATGAGACACTATTCCTCCCACTGACACCAACAATGACGTTCTATTACCACCAGTGACACCATAGATGGGGTACTATTCCTCCCACTGACACTAGCAATAACGTTCTATTACCACCAGTGACACCATAGATGGGTTCTATTCCTCCCACTGACACCTATTATGAGACACTATTCCTCCCACTGACACCAACAATGACGTTCTATTACCACCAGTGACACCATAGATGGGGCACTATTCCTCCCACTGACACCAGCAATGACGTTCTATTACCACCAGTGACACCATAGATGGGTACTATTCCTCCCACTGACACCTATTATGAGACACTATTCCTACCACTGACACCAACAATGGTGTTATATTACCACCAGTGACACCACAGATGGGGTACTATTCCTCCCACTGACACCAATTATGAGACACTATTCCTACCACTGACACCAATGATGTATTTTTTTTTTTACTCCCACTGATCATCCCAAAAAGTTTGAAGGGCAGTAAATCGGCTCTTTGTTTTAAAAAAGTTTGAGACCCCCTGGAATACAGAATGCCCCAGAAATTTAATTTCCTGTTTGTGTGATGGGTTGACTGATTTTTCCAGAAGTCTGTACTAAGGTTCAAGCCAGAGTTTTGGCATCCCCTGCAACAAAAATGTTATTTTTGGTGAGATACTCCCAAAGGGAAATCACACCTAAAGGGTTAGGGTTGCAGACCCCGCCACATTCTTCATTAGAACTCTGCAGGTGCAGCAGCTGATTTATAATTATGAAACCACTCCCATAGAGATTCACTCTGCACATGGACACAGACAAATGGCTATTTCTTCAGGATAACAAAAGGTTGGAATCTGCAACAAAGTTTGTTAAAATCCCTGCAATGTACAGAGATCACCCAGAGGGGAGGGTTTTTTTTCTAAATAAAAGTGGAGTTACCCTTTAAAGAAAAACTCTAGCCTTCCTTTCAGTCTTCCATGCTTGTACAACTGCCTCTCTGTGACAGGAGTCACTTTGGGTGGGGGGCCCATGGAACCCAGCTCACTGTGGAGAGGTGGGGAGACCCCTGTCTCGGCTCCCCATATCCCTCTTATGTGTAAGTCACCCTGTGCCTGTTAGGGGTACAGGGTGATCTGTCCTAACATTGGGGTGGGGGGGTTGTTGATTGTTTAATGCCATGTGGTTGTCCCATTGTTCTATTGTATGTCTTGCTTGGGAGCAAACTATTATGGGATGTATGTGTTTGTGTATTGGCTTGGTGGGGGGTGTCTCCAGCAGCCCTCCCTACTGATGGAACTGTCTGCTGGTGTGTCTCTTGTTACTAAAGGTAGATTGCCCCGCCCAGTGTCATTATGTGTTAAAATCAAGTAGTCTACTTCCTGGTTTACTTCAAGACTGGTGTCGTCTAGTCTTGTATGGTCAGCGGTGGTGTCCGTGTTCGGACGGGGAAACGGAAGTACCCAAATTCAGTCGGGATCCGATTCCATTACACTCTCATGTACTGAAATGGCTTACTTTGATTTCACTGCACACTGTGAGCTTCTCACAATATGCATTAGAAGCTGCCACAAGTCAGACAGAATTCTGCTTCATTTCATGGCTGGAGGACGACCAATATCATCTAGGCTCCTCCACTGCCGACTCTCCCTGGCCCTGCCTCTTTAATCTGTCAATCTGCTAGAGGTCCCTCCCCTGTCACCATTTTTCTTTTGGTGTCATAAAAACTCATCAGAAGGGACTCATGCTGATTTGCACCTGTATGGTCAGCTCTAGGCCTTGCTTTTTTTCTGAACATATCAGATCTGTTACAGTAGCACAGAAAATGCCGGCAGTCCGTTCTCTTATCAGGCTGCGTCGTCTTGGCTGTCTGTTTTGTATATAAAGCGATCTTTGATTTGAGGTTGTGTTTGGAGTGTGATCTGTGTACCGGTGATGGTAGCACGGCGTTCTGCGGCTCGCCTCTGGAACAGTGACTCTTTGTATACGACGCGCTCACGGGTCACAGTAAGGTGGCAGTCTGCCATCATTGTGCAGATGCGCTGTGTGACATTGGAATGCTTGGCTCAGTTTCAGGTGAGACAGCAAACCGAATGTTTGATCAGACTACACACGCACATTCCAGTCAGTGAGGAAGTCACACAGGAGCTACACGTGAAGACTGTGCAGGTGCCAACCACTAAAACACACATTATTTTTTTTTGAAGCTCGCCTTACTTGTTTAGACAAACGCTCAGCCATTTTCTTCCCAAGCTGCTCCCAGATGTTGCAGAAGATCTACCTTAAAGCTAGGTTCACACGTATGCGGCTCTCTGAGTCGCGGTTTGCGTGGGAACGGCAGCCTATTCATTTGAATGGGCTGCTGTGCTTTGTGAAATGCAAGAAGGTGATCCCTGCACTCTTTTTGGAATCGCAGTCCGCACGGGAACTGCAAATAAAATGCCGTTTTCAGTGTGAGCAGCATGCCATTAGGATTAATGGCACCCATCTCCTGCTTTTCACTGTGCAGGTGGTTGTGGCTGCAGGAAAGAGGTGCGGGTCCTGCAGCGGCAACCACCCACATGGGTGTGAATTTAGCCTTTGACATTGCCCACAATGCTTCCTATGAGGTTGCTACGCTGCCTTGTGGGGTTTCCCTTCAAACCGCCTGTATGTGCCGCTACAGGCGCACAGCTAATGGGGTGCCAGGGATGCTTCATCTCACAGCTCATTGATTTCGCTCCAGCTCCCATCTTTTCCCGTACATCTAAATATTTATAATCTCCATGGTCATTGACTACCCCAGCCCATATATCTACCCACACATCTAAAGGGGTGCAAGGCACATATAATCTCCATGGTCATTGACTACCCCAGCCCATATATCTGCCCACACATCTAAAGGGGTGCAAGGCACATATAATCTCCATGGTCATTGACTACGCCCAGCCCATATATCTGCCCACACATCTAAAGGGGTGCAAGGCACATATAATCTCCATGGTCATTGACTACCCCAGCCCATATATCTACCCACACATCTAAAGGGGTGCAAGGCACATATAATCTCCATGGTCATTGACTACGCCCAGCCCATGTATCTACCCACACATCTAAAGGGGTGCAAGGCACATATAATCTCCATGGTCATTGACTACCCCAGCCCATATATCTACCCACACATCTAAAGGGGTGCAAGGCACATATAATCTCCATGGTCATTGACTACGCCCAGCCCATGTATCTACCCACACAGCCAATGGGGTGCAAGGCACATATAATCTCCATGGTCATTGACTACGCCCAGCCCATATATCTACCCACACAGCCAATGGGGTGCAAGGCACATATAATCTCCATGGTCATTGACTACGCCCAGCCCATATATCTACCCACACAGCCAATGGGGTGCAAGGCACATATAATCTCCATGGTCATTGACTACGCCCAGCCCATATATCTACCCACACAGCCAATGGGGTGCAAGGCACATATAATCTCCATGGTCATTGACTACGCCCAGCCCATATATCTACCCACACAGCCAATGGGGTGCAAGGCACATATAATCTCCCTGGTCATTGACTACGCCCAGCCCATATATCTGCCCACTCAGCTAAAGGGGTGTCAGGGACGCTTCATCTCACAGCTCATTGATTTCGCTCCAGCACATCTAAATATATATATAATCTCCATGGTCATTGACTACGCCCAGCCCATATATCTGCCCACTCAGCTAAAGGGGTGCTGGGGGTGCTAATCTCTCAGCTCATGGACTCTAGGATATTTAAAGGACAAGTTCACCTTTCTTAACATGTTACACCCATATTCGGGGGTGTAACATGTTATGAATGGACCAGCCTCTGCACCCCCCAAATCCCGTTGTGACTGCTAGCGAGGAATCTTGTCCCCCTGATTACTGTCACAATTTAAAAATAAAAGTGCAGCCGTGCGTTTGTACACTACTCAAACTGAAAGGAAGACTTTGAAAACCCATCAGATCTCAATGGGGAGGAATCTCCTGCTGGATCTCTATACTGACATGGACGGGGGATGGGTGAGGAACGTAAGGACGCCCCATCGTTTGATGGAAATGATCGACCTGCAGAGGACTGAATTCAAAGACACCCCGAAAATCAAAGTGAAGAAATGATGCAGCAGGCGAGTCCATGTTGGTGAAATGTCATTGCAGCAACTCAGAATGGCCCTCAGTAGTCTGTGTGGCCCCCACGTGCTTGTATGCATGCCTGACAACGTCGGGGGAGGGTCCTAATGAGACCACAGATGGTGTCCTGGGGGATTTCCTCCCAGATCTGGACCAGGGCATCACTGAGCTCCTGGACAGTCTGAGGTGCAACCTGGTGGTGAATGGACCGAAACATGACATCCCAGAGGGGTTCTATTGGATTTAAGTCAGGCGAGCGTGGGGGCCATTCAATGGTATCAATTCCTTCATCCTCCAGGAACTGCCTGCATACTCCCCCCCCCCCCCCCCCCCCCACATGAGGCCAGGCATTGTGCACCAGGAGGAACCCAGGACCCACTGCACCAGGAGGAACCCAGGACCCCCTGCACTAGAAGGAACCCAGGACTCACTGCACCAGGAGGAACCCAGGACCCCCTGCACCAGGTGGAACCCAGGACCCACCGCACCAGGAGGAACCCAGGACCCACCGCACCAAGAGAAACCCAGGACCCACCGCACCAGGAGGAACCCAGGACCCACCGCACCAGCAGGAACCCAGGACCCACCGCACCAGGAGGAACCCAGGACCCACTGCACCAGCGTAGGGTCTGACAATGGGTCCAAGGATTTCATCCCAATACCTATTGGCAGTCAGGGTGCCATTGTCTAGCCTGTAGAGGTCTGTGTGTCCCTCCATGGAGATGCCTCCCCAGACCATCACTGACCCACCACCAGAACGGTCATGCTGAACCATGTTACAGGCAGCAGAACGTTCTCCACGGCTTCTCCAGACCCTTTCACGTCTGTCACATGTGCTCAGGGTGAACCTGCTCTCATCTGTGAAAAGCACAGGGTGCCAGTGGTGGACCTGCCAATTCTGGTGTTCAATAGCAAATGCCAGTTGAGCTCTATGGTGCCGGGCAGTGAGCACAGGGCCCACTAGAGGAGGTCGGACCCTCAGGCCACCCTCATGAAGTCTGTTTCTGATTGTTTTTTCAGAGACATTCCCACCAGTGGCCTGCTGGAGGCCATTTTGTAGGGCTCTGGCAGGGCTCATCCTGGTCCTCCTCACACAAAGGAGCAGATACCGGTCCTGCTGATGGGTTAAGGACCTTCTACAGCCCTGTCCAGCCCTCCTAGAGGAACTGCCTGTCTCCTGGAATCTCCTCCGTGCTCTCGTCTCCTGGAATCTCCTCCATGGTCTTGTCTCCTGGAATCTCCTCCGTGCTCCCGTCTCCTGGAATCTCCTCCGTGCTCTCGTCTCCTGGAATCTCTTCCGTGCTCTCGTCTCCTGGAATCTCCTCCGTGCTCTCGTCTCCTGGAATCTCCTCCGTGCTCTCGTCTCCTGGAATCTCCTCCGTGCTCTTGAGACTGTGCTGGGAGACACAGCAAACCTTCTGGCAATGGCAGGTATTGATGTGCCATCCTGGAGGAGTTGCACTGTCTGTGCCACCTCTGTAGGGTCCAGGTTTGGCCTCATGCGACCAGTAACACTGACTCTAGCCAAATGCAAAACAGTCAGAAAAGATGAGTAGGAAAAAAAATGTCAGTGGCCTCCACCTGTAAAACCATTCCTGTTGTGGGGGTCGTCTCATTGTTGCCCATCTAGTGCACCTGTTGTTCATTTCATGACCACCAAAGCAGCTGAAACTGATGAACAACCCCCCTCTGCGACTTACCTGACCAGATCCATATCCCAGGAGTGTCATGGACTTGATGTTAGACTCGGATTACAAAGTCTTCCTTTAATTTATATTTTACCTTCATACTCCTACCAGGTCAGCAGGTCAAAGTAGGGAAGCAATGGGATCCACATGACTGCCAGGCAGCTAGCATTTTCAGGGGAGAGGTCAGCCGTGGCAGCTTGAATGCCCTATTAGTAGGAGCTGTACAGACGTAGAAATACTTTTCCTCGATTCGGATGGCACGCTTCCCTCTGACGTCTTGTGTTCCCCATTTCCTGGTTTTCCAGCCGCACGGCTCATGACGTGTCGCAGGCACTGTGCCGCATGCGATCCGTTGTTTCCTGTTGATGTGTTCCCGGTCAGTACATTGCTATAAATACCGGTGACACAGCTGTATGGGGCACAGGGTCATGTCAGGACAAGAACTCTGCTGCTGTGCGATGCCAGCGATTGGTCAATAGCAGAGTGCCAGTACCCCCCCCCCCTGTGGGAATCTTCATTGTCCTCTCGGGGTAGTCCATATCTTATCTGCTCTGTGATGTCTGACATCTTCAGATGTTTATATTGCAGCAATTTTCTCTGGAGGATAAGATTTGTTTTATGGTGCCAAATGCCAATATATCATATAGATAACAGCCAGTTCTGTAGAATATTTCCCATCATGCTCAGCTCTGTCCTATTCAGCACCCGAAAGTGAGAGATCCATGAACCATGAACCTGACAGGACCGCCATGTGAGCATGATGCTGTTATATCTTCATATACAGGAGTCCTATGACAGGAAAATGGACTTCATCAGGGGGGCATATTCCACGTATTCTGCAGTACTGTACACTGAGCAAGCCACATCAGTCTCTGCACCAGAGGAGCTGACACTCTAATGTCCCCTCCCCCACAGCCACATCAATCTCTGCACCAGAGGAGCTTACACTCTAATGTCCCCTCCCCCACAGCCACATCAATCTCTGCACCAGAGGAGCTGACACTCTAATGTCCCCTCCCCCACAGCCACATCAATCTCTGCACCAGAGGAGCTTACACTCTAATGTCCCCTCCCCCACAGCCACATCAATCTCTGCACCAGAGGAGCTTACACTCTAATGCCCCCTCCCCCACAGTCACATCAGTCTCTGTACCAGAGGAGCTTACACTCTAATGTCCCCTCCCCCACAGCCACATCTGTCTCTGTACCAGAGGAGCTTACACTCTAATGTCCCCTCCCCCACAGTCCCATCATCTCTGTACCAGAGGAGCTTATACTCTTATCTCCCCTTCCCTCCCCCACGGTCACATCAGTCTCTGTACCAGAGGAGCTTACACTCTAATGTCCCCTCCCCCACAGCCACATCAATCTCTGCACCAGAGGAGCTTACACTCTAATGCCCCCTCCCCCACAGTCACATCAGTCTCTGTACCAGAGGAGCTTACACTCTAATGTCCCCTCCCCCACAGTCACATCAGTCTCTGTACCAGAGGAGCTTACACTCTAATGTCCCCCCACAGTCACATCAGTCTCTGTACCAGAGGAGCTTACACTCTAATGCCCCCTCCCCCACAGTCACATCAGTCTCTGTACCAGAGGAGCTTACACTCTAATGTACCCTCCCCCACAGTCACATCAGTCTCTGTACCAGAGGAGCTTACACTCTAATGTCCCCTCCCCCACAGTCCCATCAGTCTCTGTACCAGAGGAGCTTACACTCTAATGTCCCCTCCCCCACAGTCACACACTATTATTATACATTTATATAGCTCTGACATATACCGCAGTGTACTTCCTGGTTTAACGGCATGCATGGGCGTGCCTCCTGCTTGCCTGACCTGTGTTGTGATTGGACATAGCACGAGTTTGTGACCATGGTGACACTGTACTACTTGTGGGGGGTGATGATGATTTTTTTTTTTAACTCTGATTGCTTTTACACCCATAAAGGCTGTACAATCATTTCTCCTCCTCTCTGGCTGCATTCTTGCAGCCATTGAGAACTACTGAGTGAGCTGTGATTGGTCACAGCTTGTCACATGGTACAAGGCTGTTGTGAATGGCCCTGTACCATGTGATCTTTGTGATCATTCACAGATTTCACATGTAGTAAGCAATGATCTCAGAAGTGACATCTTGCTTACTACTCTGCATGTGTTCACTGATTGGCCAATCAGTGATCACATGATCAGGACCTCACACAGAGGTCCCGTCCGATGATCGTTGTTCCACTGCATCTGGAGGACATAGCGGGCACCGGATCGCGGTGCTGCGTGCTTCCAGGGAGCGCGCACAAGGAGGGGGCGGGGAGGGCGTTTATAAATGGACACCTGACCCTGCACTGCCACCATCTGGCCGTTTATATACAACGGCCGGAAGGGAGCTGGTTAAAAAAAGTAAAAAAAAAAGGAAATCTAGCATTTATAAGTCATATGTAAGTTGATTGTTATTGAAATGTTTCCATTATTGCACCCCCTGCAATAAAAATGTCACTTTTTTGGTGAGATAATCCCAATGGGAAGTCACGTCTAAAGGGATGCAGACCCTGCCACTTTCCTCAGCAGCAGCTGATCCCATAGAGATTCACTCTGTATGTGGACACAGACAAACAGCTATTTCTTCAGGTGTACAAAAGGTTGGAATCTGCAACAAAAGTGTGTTCCAATCCCTGCAATGTACATCGATCGCCCCCGGGGGGGGGGGGGGGGGGTTGTTTCTCATCAGAAGTGGAGATGCTGTGTAAAGTCGGCGCACATACCGCGGTACTTATAGGATTTGGTGTCCTGTTTGTGCTTTTGATGTTTCAGTATTTATCCCGTAATCCTCCATTTCCTCCGTCTTCGTTTTCCTGTCATAATCGTCTCTTTCTAATCCCGTAGCTGGGAGTGTGACCGCCGCGGCCTGTTCTAGTGTCTTCCAAAAGCTCAGACTTGTAGCCAGGGGCGGGCTGACAACTCACGGGGCCCCCGGGCAATAGGGGATCATGGGGCCCCTGTGTCCTTTCCCAAACTAAAAAAAACCTATGAAAAAGGTACCAGGGGCATCTCATGGGGCCCCCTACTGACCCCGGGCCCTCGGGCAGTGCCCGCGTTACCAAACGGTCAGTCCGCCCCTGGTTGTAGCAGTCTCTTGTCATAAGGCCGATCCCACTTGTTGCAGTTGTGAGTTTGGGCCCCACCATACACGGCTCGGTGGTCTCGTATTCAGCCAATGGGATGGAAAAAAAAAAAATCGAGAGACTCCCCCCAAGACCCCCCCCCCATATGTGCTGTCAGTCCCCTCTTCTGACTGTTGTATTCAGGGAGACACTGCTGAGCAGTTTTCCATTTGGATCCATTGGGTTTTCAATGGACTTTTCCCAGCTGAGTGGCGCTTACAGGCCCCCCCCCCCCGCGGTTCTTTTTTTCCCGAGCCGCCTATGTGGGCCCTTTAAACCATCTTTTTGCTTCTGCAGTCAAATTTTGAGAAAACCTCACTATATGTTGGTGCTCGCTTTTTTTTTCTTCTTCAATTTCCTACCTTTTTTAGTAAGGAGAAGGTGTCACGGCTGATTTTTATAATTTCGTGACCGTCTCACAGCGTTTTGTCCTCACCTCATTAACCGCTTCCCGACCGCATGATAGCAGAAGTACAGCTACAGGGTGGCAGGGCTGTGCAAAATCACCTGTATATATACTTGATTTTGTATTTCTGGGTAGCGCGCTCCTCGGGATGTTACTCACCGCGTCCCGGCTGGAACTCCGTGATCGTCGGTGGAGCTAACGGGAGAGGTCTGTATGTAAACAATAGAGATCACTCCCCTGTCAGCAGGAACAGGCTGCATAGCAGAGCAATACAAAGCAGCTTGTTTCCCTAGTAAAACACACACGGCACGCTTGGTAAAACGGCACGCTTGGTAAAACCGCACATGGCACGCTTGGTAAAAACACACTTGGCACGCTTGGTAAAACCGCACGCGGCACGCTTGGTAAAACCGCACGCGGCACGCTTGGTAAAACCGCACGCGGCGCGCTTGGTAAAACCGCACGCGGCGCGCTTGGTAAAACCGCACGCTTGGTAAAACGGCACGCTTGGTAAAACCGCACATGGCACGCTTGGTAAAAACACACTTGGCACGCTTGGTAAAAACACACTTGGCACGCTTGGTAAAAACACACTTGGCACGCTTGGTAAAACCGCACGCGGCACGCTTGGTAAAACCGCACGCGGCGCGCTTGGTAAAACCGCACGCGGCGCGCTTGGTAAAACCGCACGCGACGCGCTTGGTAAAACCGCACGCGGCGCGCTTGGTAAAACCGCACTCGGCGCGCTTGGTAAAACCGCACACGGCGCGCTTGGTAAAAACCGCACACACGGCACGCTTGGTAAAAACCGCACGCTTGGTAAAAACGCACACACGGCAAGCTTGGTAAAACTGCACGCGGCACGCTTGGTAAAAACGCACGCGGCACGCTTGGTAAAAACGCACGCGACAAGCTTGATAAAACCGCACACGGCGCGCTTGGTAAAAACACACACACGACAAGCTTGATAAAACCGCAGACGGCGCGCTTGGTAAAAATCCACACAGCACGCAGTTAACCCTTTGATCGCCCAGATGTTAACCCCTTCCTGCCCAGTGCCATTAGTACAGTGTCAGTGCTTTTTATTAGCACTGATCACTGTATTGGTGTCACTGGGGATGTCCGTGACACCAAGTCAGTTCCCCCCCCAGTGTCTGCCCGCTGCAGTCCCACTATAAGTCGCTGATCACCTCCATTACTAGTAAAAAATAAATAAACAAGATTCCAGAATATATATACCAGCATTGGGCAGCACAGTGGCTGAGTGGTTAGCACTTCCGCCTGGCAGTACTCGGGTCATTGGTTCAAATCCCAACCCCGGGACCACCTGCCTGGAGTTTGCATGTTCTCCCTGTGCTTGCGTGGGTTTCCTCCGGGTACTCCGGTTTCCTCCCACACTCCAAAGACATGCTGGTTGGTGAATTGGCTCCTGGGCTCCCGGAGGAAACCCCACACAGGCACAGAGAGAACATGCAAACTCCAGGCAGGTGGTGCCGTGGTTGGGATTTGAACCAGCGACCCGAGTACTGCCAGAGGGAAGTGCTAACCACTCAGCCACTGTGGTCTTTAGGTTTTATGTCAGGCCCGCCCCCTCGGGCACCGCTGCTTACATATTCTTTACTGCCTTCAGCAGCGGCCAATAGAATGTTTGCGATGTGCAGCGTGACATAAAATCCATACCCTGGACCTCGGATGCAGGTCTGACAGTCCTCTCCAGCATTACATATATTGAATATTATGTGTGGCCCTTTGGTGATGTCAGGGGCTGAATCTGAGGCCCCCTTTAGCTCATAAGTTGACAGCCAATGGCATGAGCCCTTAGAAACGATGAACTGGCTTGGCGAATCGGGAGTCCTTTATCAGAACACATTTTTTTCTTTTCTTTTCTGGTTCTCGAAATAGTTTTCCATGAATATTATTAACCACTTGTCGATTGGTGAGTAGTAATTTTACTACCGGTCTGCGTCTCCCGTGGGCAGCGCCACGTAACCGTACGTCACGCAGAACTTCCTGGTTTACACAAGCGCATGCGCGCGAAACACCCCCCCCCCCCCCGCCTCTCATGCTGTGGTTGGACGTGCCACGAGTTCATCAGCAGGCTTACAGCAAATGATTTTGGCTGTGAACCTGGTGATTGCAGTGGCCAATCACAGCACAGATCTGTGTGCGTTGGTAAACATACAAGCTAGATTTCCCCCTGCTTACCGTTCAAAGCTGAGATCCAGGAGAAAATCCAGCCAGATCTGTGAATAAAATCAGCACACAGTTAACCCTTTGATTGTCGTCCTGGTCACCCTGCCAGTGTCATTAGTACAGTGACCGTGTACAGTGTTATCACCGATCACTGTAACAGTGTCACTAGTGACGTCAGAAAATGTCAGCGTCCCTCCCAGCCAGTGTCAGTTAGATTGCCCGCCACACTATCACAGTTGCACTGTAAGTTGCTGATCACCACCATTACTAGAATAGTGTCTGTCCATATCATGGTCACAGTCAGAACTATACTAGTGTCCCCAATAGTATAGAGTCCCCAAAAACGCAGGATCAGTCCCGATCACTGCCGGCACTTGCAACATTTATTTTTTTTCATTATTTATTTCAGGTACTTATATATCGCCGTTAATTTACGTAGCACTTTACATATATATTGTACATTCACATCAGTCCCCGCCCTCAAGGGGTACAATCTAAGGTTTCTAACTCACATTCATACACATACTAGGGACAATTTAGACCGGAGCCAATTCACCTACCAGCATGTCTTTGGGAGTGTTGGAGGAAACCAGAGTATCCGGAGGAAACCCGCACAGGGAGAACATGCAAACTCCAGGCAGGTGGTGCCATAGTTGGGATTTTTACCCAAGACCACAGTGCTGCTTAGAGGAAGTGCCTGACCACATGTAGCAGAATACATTTTGACCTCAATTTATGTTGAAATATAATTTTATTGGATATGTTTTGTAACAGAAAGTAGAATTTTTTTTTTTTTTTCAACAAAAAAATTTTTCGGTCTTTTTTTCATTTATATGAAAAAAAAAAATTAAACCCACTGTTGATCAAATACCACCAAAAGAAAGCTCTTTGTGTAAAAAAAGAAAATTGATATAAATATTTGGTTATGGTGTTACATGACCGCGCAATTGCCAGTTAAAGTAGCGCAGTGCTGAATAGCGAAAAAAAGTCTTGGTCGCCTTCCGGAGGCCAAGCGGTTAACCGCCTCCCGCCCGCCATATAAGGAAATGGCTTTTATCAGTTTCTTCCGGTCTCTGGATCAGACTGTTCTCCCCACCCGTCAGAGCATATGATGTCCTCCCATTCTAACTGCGCATGCGTAGCTCCCGGGGCGATCAGCGGTGCATTGTGTCCCTCGGACACAACGGATCACCGATCAACGGAAAGAGCCGAAGATGTCGGCTCGGTCATGTGACTAGCTGTGTCCAATCACAGGTGATCGCATGTAAATAAGGAAATGCCAGTTATCGGCAGTTCTCTCCCCACGAGCCGTCACGCTGACAGGAGAGGAGAGCCGGTAATCGGCATTCCTCGGAGGGGACATCTACACTGATCATCAGGGCACTGATGATCAGTGTAGCCCCATCAGTGCCAGCTGTCAGTGCACATCTGTGCTGCCTTTCAATGCCACCCAACTGTGCCAGTCAGTGCCATATATGAGTGCTGCCTTTCAGTGGCCATCAGTGATGCCCATCAGTGCCACCTACCAGTACCTCCTCATCAGTGCCCATCACTGCAGCCTCATTAGCGAACATCAGTGAAGGAGAAAAATCACTTATTTACAAAATTTTATAACAAAAACAAAGAACAAATTTAGTTTTTTTTCAAAATTTTCAGTTGTTTTTGGTTTGTTTAGCAAAAAATAAAACCCCCGAGGTGATTAAATACCACCAAAATAAAGCTCTATCTGTCAGAAAAAAATGATAAAAATTTCATATGGGTGCAGTGTTGCATGACCGCGCAATTGTCATTCAAAGTGCGACAGCGCTGAAAATTGTCCTGGGCAGGAAGGGGATAGAAGTGCCCTGTAGGCAGGAAGGGGGTAGAAGTGCCCTGTAGGCAGGAAGGGGGTAGAAGTGCCCGGTAGGCAGGAAGGGGGTAGAAGTGCCCTGTAGGCAGGAAGGGGGTAGAAGTGCCCGGTGGGCAGGAAGGGGGTAGAAGTGCCCGGTAGGCAGGAAGGGGGTAGAAGTGTCCTGTAGGCGGGAAGGGGGTAGAAGTGTCCGGTAGGCAGGAAGGGGGTAGAAGTGCCCGGTGGGCAGGAAGGGGGTAGAAGTGTCCTGTAGGCAGGAAGGGGGTAGAAGTGCCCTGTGGGCAGGAAGGGGGTAGAAGTGTCCTGTGGGCAGGAAGGGGGTAGAAGTGCCCGGTAGGCAGGAAGGGGGTAGAAGTGCCCAGTAGGCAGGAAGGGGGTAGAAGTGTCCTGTAGGCGGGAAGGGGGTAGAAGTGTCCTGTAGGCGGGAAGGGGGTAGAAGTGTCCGGTAGGCAGGAAGGGGGTAGAAGTGTCCGGTAGGCAGGAAGGGGGTAGAAGTGTCCGGTGGGCAGGAAGGGGGTAGAAGTGCCCGGTGGGCAGGAAGGGGGTAGAAGTGTCCTGTGGGCAGGAAGGGGGTAGAAGTGCCCTGTGGGCAGGAAGGGGGTAGAAGTGTCCTGTGGGCAGGAAGGGGGTAGAAGTGTCCGGTAGGCAGGAAGGGGGTAGAAGCGTCCTGTGGGCAGGAAGGGGGTAGAAGTGCCCGGTAGGCGGGAAGGGGGTAGAAGTGCCCTGTAGGCAGGAAGGGGGTAGAAGTGCCCTGTAGGCGGGAAGGGGGTGGAAGTGCCCTGTAGGCGGGAAGGGGGTGGAAGTGCCCTGTAGGCGGGAAGGGGGTGGAAGTGCCCGGTAGGCGGGAAGGGGGTAGAAGCGCCCGGTAGGCAGGAAGGGGGTGACGGCGCCCGGTAGGCAGGAAGGGGGTGACGGTGCCCGGTAGGCGAGGGGTTAAAGACTCTTCCATGGGCCAACGATGTATCTTTTGTTTAGTGGCCCTGTAAGGTGACTTTGGATGTTTTATCAGTAGGGATGGGTTTTTATCAGTAGGGATGGGTGGAGTGGACGGACCGGGTCCTCAGTGGTTCCTCTCCGGCATGTTCCTTGTTTTCCAGCGACGCTCCCGGAAGGAGTTTTCTCGGTTCTGCGTCTTCAGCGCAGGGATTGGTGGAAGTCCCGGCGGCCTTCCTCTGTTACTACTTGTGGCGTCTTGTTTGTCCTGACGTGGGATTTCTATTCCGCACAATCATGTCTGATTATTATCAGTTTCCTCCGCTCTCTGGATCAGACTGTCCTTCCCACCCATCAGATCATGTGATGCGCGTCCCTCCGCCGCCGTGTCACCTCTCACCCACTGGCAATAATTCTGTCCTTTCTGTTAAACATTTACCCAGCGATCTCCTGGGTCAGGGCCGCGAGAGATCGCCCACACCGAGAGATCGCCCACACCGAGAGATCGCCCACACCGGGCTCTGCACTGGAAACTGATATCCATCGCAGATTATCAGCTGGTCAATAAATGCTCCGCTTCACAGGTGATTCGGAATGGAGAGTCGGCCATCGGTTGGCGAATCTCCTTTTATTGGCTCAAAGATTTCTTCCAGACAACGGTTGCCGGATGCTGCTGGATCAGCCAATGGTTCTGCGTCTATGGGATGTGAGAGAGGTTGGGGGAGGGGGGGGGGGGAATAAAAAAAAAAAAGCATTGATCTAATGCTTAAAAAAAAAAAAAATTGGCCGGAACAGGAAGTGACATCGCTCCGGTCCTCCAAGGGCATAGAGATGACTGGCGGCCATCTTTCCTTCACTCATATCTATGCCCAGCGCCGGGGTCGATGGTCTCTCAGGTTAGGCTGAGAACTACTGAGCGGGGGCCGGTGGCGGGTTTTTTTCGGCACCTGTGTCGGTGTTTTTTTTTTTTTTATTTCAGCCTCTGGTCCACTGTCAGTTTTTCAGGCGGACCTGATTGGATGGTCCGTTCACCCTTATGGACCGGCAGGTGTAAATGGACTTGTCTGTTTTATACCCGCCTACCTCCAATCCGCTTGGAAAGGTGATCTTTCCAAAGATTGAATCGAAGGGCAGTCGGGTGTAATCGGACAGTAGAGTGAGCTTTGTCTGGGTCCGCTCTGCAGAAACTGAGCAGACACTGACCTGTCATCTGCCCGCTCTGCACCAATCGGTGCACAGATGCCCTTTTGATCAAAACAAAGTCATCCCGCCTGAAAGGGGCCTCAGAGATGGACTTAAAGTAATGATAAAGGCTGTTTTTTTTGGGGGGGGGGGGGGTTGTTTTTGTTTTTTTGGGGGGGATTTCGTTTTTTGGGGTTTTTTTTTTGTTTTTTTGTTTTTTTTCAATAATAAAAGATATTATACTTACCTGCTCTGTGCAACGATATTGTATAGAAAAGTACTTACCTACCCTTTTAGCAGTTCCCTGCAGGCGCCATCACCTTCTCCCGCATCGGTGTGCATCCTCCCATTGCTTAGGAGACACCCTTGTGTGCGCTTCCAAGCCAGGCTGTGTGCGTCTATAGATGCACACAGTGCCAGTAAGCCACACCCCTGATCCCTCCTTACAGGAATTTGACTGACATCAGCAGGAGCCAATGACTCTGCTGCTTTGTGTGTCTCGTGAAGGGAGCGGTGCTGCAGTTGAGGGGTGGCAGTAGCAAGGGAGGTCTTAAGGGTGGGGGGGGGGTAGGACAAGTGTTTTTTTTTTTTTTGTTTTTTTTTTGTTTTTTTTTACTTTTTATGGAGATAATGTATTAAGGTTTAAAAAAAAAACCAAAAAACTTTTCACTTTAGAAACACTCCACAGTGGTGGAGGTGCTGCTAGTAATAATTTGTATTTTTGATGGGGATAGTCAATAAAGCTGGTTGAGTTCTAAACTGCTGACCTTTGCTATTTGTAGAACCCCCCCCAATGACCGTGTACCCCAAGAACCTGCAAAAGCAAGACTGCCATTATTGCATGGGGGAGGCAGAGGACAGCTGGCCGGCTGCTCTGCTATTAAACATTGATGGATAACCTGTCCTGGGTGCTATTGTCCTCCATCTGCTGCTTCCATCCATCCCCCCCCCACCCCTCCTCCAGCAATCTCTTGAAGGCCCAATCGTCTGGCTTGGGCTCATGTACACGGGGCGTTTGGAGAACTCTTCTGAACGATGGAAACTGGCTGCTGGAAAACATAGGTTAAAAAACGTCAGTTTAGCCGCGTTTGCATACCGCGTTTAGAAGCGTTTAGCCGCTTTTAGAAGCATTTTTAAAATATATCCTCAGGAGACCCTC
Organism: Staurois parvus; assembly: GCF_062004578.1. NCBI lineage: Eukaryota > Metazoa > Chordata > Amphibia > Anura > Ranidae > Staurois > Staurois parvus. Next base: position 38,993 of record NW_028321340.1, on the reverse strand, counting down.
CCAAATGCCCAGAATGCACTGAAAAATAGTAACTAATGAACTATTTCAGACATTTTTAGGGCTCCATGTACACGGGGAGTTTGGAAAACTCTTTTGAACGATGCTAACTGCTGGAAAACATAGGTTAAAAAAACGGCAGTTTAGCCGCGTTTACATACCGCGTTTAGAAGCGTTTTTAAACCCTCCTAAATGCCCAGAATGCACTGAAAAATGGTAACTAATGAACTATTTCAGACATTTTTAGGGCTCCATGTACACGGGGCGTTTGGAGATCTCTTCTGAACGATGCTAACTGCTGGAAAACGTAGGTTAAAAAAACGGCAGTTTAGCCGCGTTTACATACCGCGTTTAGAAGCGTTTTTAACCACTTCCTGTCCGGACACTCCCCCCCCCCCCCCCCCCCTTCCTGACCAGGGCAATTTTCAGCTTTTAGCGCTGTCACACTTTGAATGACAATTGCGCGGTCATGCAACACTGTACCCATATGAATTTTTTACCATGTTTTTGAGATAGATAAAACTTTATTTTGGTGGTATTTATTCACCGCTGGGATTTGTATTTTTTTTGCTATGTAAATGAAATGTCCAAAATATTTGAAAAAAGTGTTTTTTTTATAAAATTTTGCAAATAAATAAAATTTCATCATAAATCTTAGCCAAAATTTATTCCGTTATCTTTTTAGTAAAAAAAAAAAATCCAAATTAGTTTATAAGCAAAAATTATAATTTTTAAACATTTTTTTTTACATTTTTATTTTATTTTTTTATATTTTTATTTTTATTTTTTTTTTTACATACTGTCACCCTAGCAGTACACCGTGGTGACACTGTACTACTTGTGGGGGGTGATGAAGATTTTTTTTTTTCTTTACACTGATTGCTTTTACACCCATATAGGATGTAAAAGCAATCATTTCTCTTTCTCTCTGTGTGCATTCTTGCAGTCATTGAGAAGAACTGAGTGAGCTGTGATTGATCACAACTTGTCACATGGTACAAGGCTGTTGTGAATAGCCCTGTACCATGTGACCTCTGTGATCATTCACAGATTTCACACGTAGTAAGCAATGATATCAGAAGTGACATCTTGCTTACTACTCTGCATGTAATCACTGATTGGCCAATCATGTGATCACATGATCGGGACCTCGTACAGAGGTCCCCTCCGACGATCGGACACAGCGGGCACCGGATCGCGGTGCTGCGCGCTCCCAGGGAGCGCGCACAAGCAGGGTGCGGGGAGGCCGTTTATAGACGGCCACCCGACCCTGCACTGCCACCGTCCGGCCGTTTATATACAACATCCGGACGGGAGGTGGTTAAAAGGTAACCTCAGGAGACCCTCCTAAATGCCCAGAACGCACTGAAAAACAGTAAATAATTAACTATTTCAGACATTTTTAGGGTTCATGTACACGGGGCGTTTGTAAAACTGTTCGGAACGATGGAAACCGACTGCTGGAAAACGCAGGATAAAATACGTCAGTTTAGCCGCGTTTAGTTACCGCGCGGTTTTAAAAGATAACCACTGTAGACCCTCCCAAATGCCCAGAATGCACTGAAAAATAGTAAACTATTTCAGACATTTTTAGGGCTCCATGTACACGGGGCGTTTGGAAAACTCTTCTGACCGATGGAAACCGACTGCTGGAAAACGTAGGTTAAAAAACTGGCAGTTTAGCCGCGTTTACATACCGCGTTTAGAAGCGTTTTTAAAAAATAACCTCAAGAAACCTTCCAAAATGCCCAGAATGCACTGAAAAACAGTAAATAACTATTTCAGACATTTTTAGGGCTCGTGTACACGGGACGTTTGGAAAACTCTTCTGAACGATGGAAACTGCTGGAAAACGTAGGATAAAAAAACATCAGTTTAGCCGCGTTTACATACCGCGTTTAGGAGCGTTTTTAAACCCTCCTAAATGCCCAGAATGCACTGAAAAATAGTAAAAAATTAACTGTTTCAGACATTTTGAGAGGAATAGAGAGAGCCGAAGCAGGGAGAGCCGTATGTGTGGAGATGACGGGTCTTTTCTGGTTGGATGGATCTATGGATCCCATCATGAGCAGAATGCGGCACGTTTTACCGTTATGCGAAGCCTGGAACTGACTGCGCCGGTGTACCGGGTCCATTTGAATACATGGAAAACATTGTGCATGCATTTCTGATGATGAAAAAAGGCTCCGGACAGCATCTGGATATGAAAAAGTTAAAAAAAAAAAAACACTTCTAAATGCAAACACGCATAAACATGGTTAACCGCGTTTATAAGCGTTTGAAATGCCGGTAAAATCTACTCCTGAACGCAAGATTGGTGCGTTCAAAGAAACCGACTGTAAACTCAACTGCCTGTAAACGACACATAGGAGAACATTAGGGAGAGTTCAGAGGCTGCTGGGAAAAAAACGCAGAAAAGCTCCTAAACGTCAGTTTATCAGCCGCAGTGTACATGAGCCCTTAGAGAAATAGAGAGAGCAGAAGCAGAGAGAGCAGTATGTGCGGAGATGACCGGTCTTTTCTGGTTGTATTCACTATGGATCCCATCATGCGCATAATGCGGCGCGTTCTACCGTTTTATCCTTCACGCGAAACCTGGAACTGACTGCGCCGGTGTCTCGGGTCCATTTGAATACATGAAAAATGCTTTGCGTGCATTTCTGATGATGAAAAAAGGCTCCGGACAGCATCTGGATATGAACCAGGCAAAAAAACGCTTATAAACGCAGTGACGCGCACTTACACGCGTTTGGAATGCCAGTAAAATCTACTCCTGAACGCAGTTTTGCTGCGTTCAAAAAAACTGTGAACGACGATGTGTACACAGACACATAGGAGAACATTAGGGAGAGTTCAGGGGCTGCTGGGAAAAAAACGCTGAACATCTCCTGAACGTCAGTTTATCAGCTGCAGTGCACATGAGCCCTTCGAAGTCTACGCCGTCCCCATGTTTGATTTTTGTCTTTTTCAGGTCGATGTTGTAGAATTGTCCCAGCGTGAGGTCGGTGTTGGTTGGCGGCACTTTGCTGTGTAGTAAGAACTCCCCTTTGAAGTGGTGTGCATGGTGAACGCGATGGTGGATTACCCATCATGCACCTGCTCGGGGGAAACAGCTGGTTAAACACAAGTGCTGCGAGCGGCGTGTAGAATACGTGTACAACAAGCCGCGGTATGTACCGTGCGTGGGAACAAAGAGCTTTGCCGTGTCTCCATACAACTCTCCCAGTTACATATGAAGTCGGAGTTATGCAGGACATACACGGGTCGAATCCCCAACGATTTTGCATCTGAAAATCGGAAACGTTGTTCGCTCGGTAATCCGGCGCCATCAATGATTTCGAATATCGGCCGACCGAGTCATAAAGTTCACCCCATATAAGAGGCGCGATCGCACAATTTGACCGATGAGTCAAAAATCGGTCGTTTTTCACAACTTTTCCAACATGGCCGATCACCAAAAAGGGGAGGAACCACGAAAATCGGCCGGTGCCATTGACCCCACTGACAGAGCGAATATCGGCTGACCGAGTCATAAAGTTCACCCCATATAACAGGCGAAACTTCTGTTCCTTCCAGGTCACGGCTTGTGCGCATATTCTTTTTGGAAAAACGATCGTACGATTGAGTTGAAAATCGGTCTTTTTTCACAACTTTTCCATTATGCACGATCACCGAAAAGGGGAGGAACCACGAAAATCGGCCGGTGCCATTGACCCCACTGACAGAGCGAATATCGGCCGACCGAGTCATAAAGTTCACCCCATATAACAGGCAAAACTTCGGTTCCTTCCAGGTCACGGCTCATGGCGCATATTCTTTTTGGAAAAACGATCGTACGATTGAGTTGAAAATCGGTCGTTTTTCACAAATTTTCCATTATGCTCGATCACCGAAAAGGGGAGGAACCACGACAATCGGCCGGTGCCATTGATCGCACTGACAGACCGAAAATCGGCCAACCGAGTCATAAAGTTCACCCCATATAACAGGCGCGATCGCACGATTTGGCCGTCGTTGAGTCGAAAATTGGTAATTTTTCACGACTTTTCCAACATGCCCGATCACCGAAAAGGGGAGGAACCACGACAATCGGCCGGTGCCATTGACCCCACTGACAGAGCGAATATCTGCCGACCGAGTCATAAAGTTCAGCCCATATAACAAGCAAAACTTCGGTTCCTTCCAGGTCACGGCTCATGGCGCATATTCTTTTTGGAAAAACGATCGTACGATTGAGTTGAAAATCGGTCGTTTTTCACGACTTTTCCAACATGCCCGATCACCGAAAAGGGGAGGAACCACGACAATCGGCCGGTGCCATTGACCCCACTGACAGAGCGAATATCGGCTGACCGAGAATTAAAGTTCACCCCATATAACAGGCGCGGTCGCACGATTTGACCGTCGTTGAGTTGAAAATCGGTTGTTTTTCACAACTTTTCCAACATGGCCGATCACCGAAAAGGGGAGGAACCACGAAAATCGGCCGGCGCCATTGACCCCAGTGACAGAGCGAATATCGGCCGACCAAGTCATAAAGTTCACCCCATATAACAAGCAAAACTTCTGTTCCTTCCAGGTCACGGCTTGTGCGCATATTCTTTTTGGAAAAACGATCGTACGATTGAGTTGAAAATCGGTCTTTTTTCACAACTTTTCCATTATGCCCGATCACCGAAAAGGGGAGGAACCACGACAATCGGCCGGTGCCATTGACCCCACTAACAGAGCGAATATCGGCTGACCGAGTCATAAAGTTCACCCCATATAACAGGCGCGATCCCACGATTTGGCCGTCGTTGAGTCGAAAATTGGTAATTTTTCACGACTTTTCCAACATGCCTGATCACCGAAAAGGGGAGGAACCACGACAATCGGCCGGTGCCATTGACCCCACTGACAGAGCGAATATCTGCCGACCAAGTCATAAAGTTCACCCCATATAACAGGTGTGATCGCACGCATATTCTTTTTCGGAAAAACGATCAACCGATTTGAGTTGAAAATCGGTCTTTTTTCACATTTTTTCCAACATGCCCGATCAAAGAAAAGGGGAGGAACCGCTAAAATCGGCTGGCGCCATTGACCCTACTGACAGAGCGAATATCGGCTGACCGAATCATAAAGTTCATCCCATATAACAGGCGCGATCGCACGAATTGACCGTCGAGTCGAAAATCGGTCATTTTTCACAACTTTTCTAACATGCCCAATCACCGAAAAGGGGAGGAACCATGAAAATCGGCCGGCCCCATTGACCCCAGTGACAGAGCGAATATTGGCTGACCGAGTCATAAAGTTCACCCCATATAACAGGCGCGATCCCACGATTTGGCCGTCGTTGAGCCGAAAATTGTTCATTTTTCACGACTTTTCCAACATGTCCGATCACCGAAAAGGGGAGGAACCACGACAATCGGCCGGTGCCATTGATCGAACTGACAGAGCGAAAATCGGCCAACCGAGTCATAAAGTTCACCCCATATAACAGGCGAAACTTCCGTTCGTTCCAGGTCACGGCTCGTGCGCATATTCTTTTCGGAAAAACGATCGTACGATTTGACCATCGTTGAGTCGAAAAGGGGAGGAACCACGAAAATCGGCCGGTGCCATTGACCCCACTGACAGAGTGAATATCGGCCGACCAAGTCATAAAGTTCACCCCATATAACAGGCGAAACTTCTGTTCCTTCCAGGTCACGGCTCGTGCGCATATTCTTTTTGGAAAAACGATCGTACGATTGAGTTGAAAATCGGTCTTTTTTCACAACTTTTCCAACATGCCCAATCAAAGAAAAGGGGAGGAACCATGAAAATCGGCCGGCGCCATTGACCCTACTGACAGAGCGAATATCGGCCGACTGAGTCATAAAGTTCACCCCATATAACAGGCGCGATCGCACGATTTGACCGTCGAGTCGAAAATCGGTTGTTTTTCACAACTTTTCAAACATGCCCGATCAAATAAAAGGAGAGGAACCACTAAAATCGGCCGGTGCCATTGACCCACTAATAGAGCGAATATCGGCCGACCGAGTCATAAAGTTCACCCCATATAACAGGCGTGATCGCACGATTTGGCCGTCGTTGAGTCGAAAATCGGTCATTTTTCACGACTTTTCCAACATGCCCGATCACCGAAAAGGGGAGGAACCACGACAATCGGCCGGTGCCATTGATCGAACTGACAGAGCGAAAATCGGCCAACCGAGTCATAAAGTTCACCCCATATAACAGGCGAAACTTCCGTTCGTTCCAGGTCACGGCTCATGCGCATATTCTTTTCTGGGAAACGATCGTACGATTTGACCATCGTTGAGTCGAAAAGGGGAGGAACCACGAAAATCGGTTGGTGCCGATTATTCTTAGGTCCAATTTTCGGACAAAAAATCGGTTGATTTTCGACCCATGTATGGCCGGCCTTACATTTCATTCTTGTTCCGGGATGGCCATGCTTCTCTGATTGCCATACAGCGCCTTGAAAAAGTCTTCACACCCCTTGAAATTTTCCTCATGTTGTCATGTTGCAATGTATTTATTGGGATTGGATGTGATGGACCGACACCAAGTGGCACATAATTGTGAAGTGGAAGGAAAATGAGAAATGGTTTCCAACATTTTTTACAAATATCTGAAAAGTGTGGTGGCATTTGTATTTGGCCCCCTTTATTCTGATACCCCTAACTAAAATCTAGTGGAACCAATTGCCTTCAGAAGTCACCTAATTAGTAAATAGAGTCCCCCTGTGTGTCATGTGATCTCAGTATAAATCCAGCTGATCTGTGAAGCCCTCAGAGGTTTGTTAGAGAACATTAATGACCAATCAGCATTGTGAAGGCCGAGGAACACACCAGACAGGTCAGGGATAAAGTTGTGGAGAAGTTTAGAGCAGGGTTAGGTTTAAAAAAAAAAAAAAAAAAATCTCCCAAGCTTTGACCATCTCACGGAGCTCTGTGTTCAATCCATCATCCGAAAATGGGAGGAGTACGGCACAACTGCCAACCTACCAAGACATGGCCATCCATCTAAACTGACCGGCCGGGCAAGGAGAGCATTCATCAGAGAAGCAGCCAAGAGGCTCATGGGAACTGTGGAGGAGCTGCAGAGATCACAGCTCAGGGGGGAGAATCTGTCCTCAGGACAACTATTAGTCGTGCACTCCACAAATCTGTCCTCTATGGAGGAGTGACAAGAAGAAAGCCATTGTTGGAGGAAAGCCATAAGAAGTCCTGTTTGCAGTTTGTGAGAAGCCATGTGGGGGACACAGCAAACATGTGGAAGAAGGGGCTCTGGTCAGAGGAGACCAACATGGGACTTTACGGCCTAAAAGCAAAACGCTGTGTGTGGGGGAAAACTAACACTGCACATCATTCTGAACACACCATCCTCACCGTGAAACATGGCGGTGGCAGCATCATGTGGTGGGGATGCTTTTCTTCAGCAGGGACAGGGAAGCTGGTCAGAGTTGATGGGAAGATGGATGGAGCCAAATACAGGGCAATCTTAGAAGAAAACCTGTTTGAGTCTGCAGAAGACTTGAGACCGGGGCGGAGGTTCCCCTCCCAGCAGGAAAACGACCCGAAACATCCAGCCAGACCTACAATGGAATGGTTCCGGTCCAAGCATCTTCATGTGTTAGAATGGCCCAGTCACAGTCCAGACCCAAATCCAATGGAGGATCTGTGGTTAGACCTGAAAATTGCTGTTCCCAGACGCCCTCCATCCAATCTGACAGCTTGAGGGATCCTGCAAAGAAGAACGGGCAGAAATGTCCCTCTCTAGATGTGCAAAGAGACATCCCCAAAAAGACTTGCAGCTGGAATGGCAGCCAAAGGGGGTCCTACAAAGTATTGACTCCGGGGGGCCGAATACAAATGTCCCCCACACTACTCACAGATTTATTGGTCACCAATGTTGGAAACCATTTCTTATTTTCCTTCCACATCACCATTATGGGCCACTTTGTGTCGGTCCGTCACATCCAATCCCGATAGATACATTGACGGTTCTGGTTGTCACATGACAACATGAGGAAAATTTCAAGGGGAGGAAGACGTTTTCAAGGTGCTGTAGCTATGCATGTGGAGCAGATGGAGCCAGATGTGCGATCCGTCCGTGTGTTGTAGGAAGGAGGTGAGTACAGAGAACGGATACGGCTATGTGCAGGACACCGCAGGGCTCCCTCCATATCTCTACCAGTCATTGAGCACCCGGAGCCGGATCTCTGCAGCTTTGTAGATCATGGCATAGAAAAAAAAAAAAATTATTCTGTCAGAATCATAGTAGATACTGTGCAAAAAAAAAATAATAATGTATACCCATACCTAGTTACAGCCTGCTGTGGTTGGGTCACGTGATCCCCTGTCAGCCAATGGCAGCTGCAGGGGAGAGGAGACCACTTGTCAACAGATGTGAAATCCGGTGTCCCAGCGCTGCCTTCTCTCCCCTGCAGCCAATGCTGACTGACACAGGAGCCACATCAGGTGACCAGAGCAGGCTGGGAATAGGCAAAAAAAAATAAATATATATATATATATTTATTTTTTTTACAATTTTTTAATAATAAAATAGTAATTTATTATATATATATATATATATATATATATATATATATATATATATATATATAAATAATAAATTATTTTTTTTCCCCCACAATTTAGCAAAGGTTTTTGGGGGGAATTCTACTTTAAGGGCTCTTTCATACTAGCAGGGACACTGAATGCGCGGCCTCAAGTGTGCGCCTGGAGGAATAGTGCTGAAGTGCCATGATTGGTTGTTGACTGTTGACCTTTTTTTTCTTTTCTTCTTCTTTTTTTTTTTTTTTTTAACTTTTTTTTTTTTACCTTTCTTTTATTTTCTTGTTTTTGTTTTTTTTACCTTTATTTTCTTTTCTTTCTAACTTTTTTTTTACCTTTTTTTTTTTTTATTTTTTTTTATTTTTATTTTAAAATTTTTTTTTTACCTTTTTTTTTATTTTTAACTTTTTTTTTTTTTACCTGATCCTAGGAGCTTACAATCTGGGAGTCTACACTCCTTTAGCTGAGCCCCCCCCCCCCTTAGAGCTACAGAGGCAACAGCTGGTGGTATACACAAGGCACAGCTGTGATGCTTCGCAGGAGTTTTACACCCCCCCCCCCCCCCCCCCCCCCCCCCCGTTGCTGCTATTCAAGTGAATGAAGAGTGCAGGGTCCAAGGGGTTAATGAAGGTGGCGCAGAATGATACAACACCTCCTTGATACCTGCCAAACGCTCTCTGAAGAGCAATCCCGATGCAAATTACTCTTCACACAATGAAGCAAGGAAGGTAGAGGAGCCCCGTCCTATGACTGTTATAAAAACCTGGAAAAAAAAAATGAAAGCAGCCGTGAGCAGATATTTGGCGGAATGAGGAGGGTTGTTTCTTTTTGCTTTGGTTGGACTTTATGTTAAAGGCGCACTCCGGGTATTTGTCCGCCATTCGCAGCGCGGCGTTGGTGGGACAGGTGTTACTGACTTGTAGGGAGCCTGGTCTGTATATGTCAGGCGGGAGGGGGGGGGGGGCGCAGTTGCTGTGTTTCTGATTTGTTCCCACTATTCTAGAGCAGATCAAAGGCTTCCCTACAGCCGCCATCCTGCCCTCCAGTAACAGAGCTGGACTCAGTGTGCGTTCAATCCTCTCCAGGACAGCAAGACATTCACCATCATGGCCAGGAGGTTGTTACCAAAAGCTGGGTGAGATGTTCTCTACCGGCCTGTGAACGTCAGATTGTGTATACTGTACATTATATAGCTCTGACATATACCGCAGCGCTGTACTGAGAACACTGAGCCGGGAACATCCGTCTCTGTGCCAGAGGAGCTTACACTCTAATGTCCCCTCCCCCACAGTCACATCAGTCTCTGTACCAGAGGAGCTTACACTCTGTCCCCTCCCCCACAGTCACATCCGTCTCTGTACCAGAGGAGCTTACACTCTAATGTCCCCTCCCCCACAGTCACATCAGTCTCTGTACCAGAGGAGCTTACACTCTAATGTCCCCTCCCCCCCAGTCCCATCAGTCTCTGTACCAGAGGAGCTTACACTCTAATGTCCCCTCCCCCGCAGTCACATCAGTCTCTGTACCAAAGGAGCTTACACTCTAATGTCCCCTCCCCCCACAGTCACATCAGTCTCTGTACCAGAGGAGCTTACACTCTGTCCCCTCCCCCACAGTCCCATCAGTCTCTGTACCAGAGGAGCTTACACTCTAATGTCCCCTCCCCCGCAGTCCCATCAGTCTCTGTACCAGAGGAGCTTACACTCTGTCCCCTCCCCCACAGTCACATCAGTCTCTGTACCAGAGGAGCTTACACTCTAATGTCCCCTCCCCCGCAGTCCCATCAGTCTCTGTACCAGAGGAGCTTACACTCTAATGTCCCCTCCCCCGCAGTCCCATCAGTCTCTGTACCAGAGGAGCTTACACTCTGTCCCCTCCCCCTCAGTCACATCAGTCTCTGTACCAGAGGAGCTTACACTCTAATGTCCCCTCCCCCACAGTCCCATCAGTCTCTGTACCAGAGGAGCTTACACTCTGTCCCCTCCCCCTCAGTCACATCAGTCCCTGTACCAGAGGAGCTTACACTCTAATGTCCCCTCCCCCACAGTCACAGTCTCTGTACCAGAGGAGCTGACACTCTAATGTCCCCTCCCCCACAGTCACATCAGTCTCTGTACCAGAGGAGCTTACACTCTAATGTCCCCTCCCCCACAGTCACATCAGTCTCTGTACCAGAGGAGCTGACACTCTAATGTCCCCTCAACTCTTTAATTTCGATCTTCTCATGGTGTCCTCGCCGTTTGGGACAGGAAGGGATTGGTTTGATCTCAGCATGGCTTCAGTTTACATCCAGCTGTCAGGGTGCTATTCCCGTCCACCACTAGGGGCAGCTGCCATGATACCAGAGGATGGGCTCTGTTGTAGGCTGATGAAGCGTACACCTTCTGCCAGACTTGGTCTGTCTAGTGTCCTGTTGTTAATATTCCCATAGCACCCCTTCCTGGGTAAAGCCTGGAGCAGTGGGGGGCTGTAGCAACAGTCAGTTGGTTAACTGCTACTAGCATAGAACACAAAACCAGCCCACCACGGATCCTTGGTATGTCACCACACGCCTGATTAAGGGCCCCTTGGTATGTCACCACATGACTGATGGAAGGGCCCCTTGGTATGTCATCACATGCCTGATGAAGGGCCCCTTGCTATGTCATCACATGCCTGATGGAAGGGCCCCTTGGTATGTCATCACATGCCTGATGGAAGGGCCTCTTGGTTTGTTACCAGATGCCTGGTGAAGGGCCCCTTGGTTTGTTACCGGATGCCTGATGAAGGGCCCCTTGGTATGTCACCACATGCCTGATGAAGGGCCCCTAGGTATGTCACCAAATGCCTGATGAAGGGCCCCTTGGTATGTCACAAAATGCCTGATGGAAGGGCCCCTAAGTATGTCATCACAAGCCTGATGAAGGGCCCCTTGGTATGTCATCACATGCCTGATGAAGGGCCCCTTGGTATGTCATCACATGCCTGATGATGGGCCCCTAGGTATGTCATCACAAGCCCGATGAAGGGCCCCTTGGTATGTCATCACAAGCCTGAAGACGGGCCACTTGGTGTTTCATCACATGCCTGATGAAGGGCCCCTTGGTATGTCATCACAAGCCTGATGATGGGCCCCTTGGTGTTTCATCACATGCCTGATGAAGGGCCCCTTGGTATTTCATCACATGCCTGATGAAGGGCCCCTTGGTATGTCATCACAAGCCTGATGATGGGCCCCTTGGTGTTTCATCACATGCCTGATGATGGGCCCCTTGGTATGTCACCACATGCCTGATGAAGGGCTCCTAGGTATGTCACCACATGCCTGATGAAGGGCCCCTAGGTATGTCACCACATGCCTGATGAAGGGCTCCTAGGTATGTCACCACATGCCTGATGAAGGGCCCCTTGGTATGTGATCACATGCCTGATGAAGGGCCCCTTGGTATGTCACCACATGCCTGATGAAGGGCCCCTAGGTATGTCACCACATGCCTGATGAAGGGCCCCTTGGTATGTGATCACATGCCTGATGAAGGGCCCCTTGGTATGTCACCACATGCCTGATGAAGGGCCCCTTGGTATGTCACCACATGCCTGATGAAGGGCCCCTTGGTATGTCACCACATGCCTGATGAAGGGCCCCTTGGTATGTCACCACATGCCTGATGAAGGGCCCCTTGGTATGTGATCACATGCCTGATGAAGGGCTCCCAGCATTGCATGTGCCCTGATTGTAGTGTCCTCCATGTTATGGGTCCATGGTGTCCCGGGCCGTCTGTTGTCCCAAATGTGATAGGACCGCTCCTCTTTCCCTGTAGGATTGGGAGTAATCCTATTGGTCAGTTTTCTCCGGAGCCGTCCGTGTATATGACTCCTTCCCTCTCACATCCTATTACATCAGAGCGAATGTCATTAGCGAGCGGTCGGCGCCATAGCGTGGTGTTTTCCAGCTGTGCCAAGCATGAAAGGCTGTTCCCAGCTGTTCGATGAGCAGTCATTCGCCTAATTAGCGCGAGGCGGATAATAAGCCGTATGAACGTCTGCGCCAATCATACGGCTGAACCGGAGAGCCGCCATTTACCTTCGCCTGCTGGGAAGCGATAATGGACCGCGCTGCGGACAAAACATTTCATTCGGTTTTTCTTTCCTTCCGATGAAGTTTTTACACACTTTCCTGCAAATTTCTACTTAATTCAGCGGACCGTATTTAGCAGCGTTGTAAAGGAAGAATGGGTCTTGTTGCCGTAGCAACCAATCAAATCATTACGTTCTTTCTCAGCGGTATGCTGGGAGGATGAAAGGGAACAGCAGCGTCGTTTTCTTCCTTTATTATCCCTTGCCTATCAAAAAAAATTAACCTTTTATCCTTTTTTTATGTTTCTTAATCTAAAATTTCTTCCTGAAATCATTCAAAGTCAGACGCACTTCTGTTACGTTTTTTTTTTTTTTGGTGGTTAAGTGGTTGAGTCGCATTTTTACTGCCCCTTAGAACCCTGGTGCTGGGTGTGCGCACATGCAGTGGGTATGGTGCTTTGCTTCGTGGCAGGAATGAAACCTCCTGGGCACTGACGCCCGCCAAATGCGACCCATTGGTAGGTCCTCTTTGCCCCTTGGACGTTCCTCTTTGCCCCTTGGACGTTCCTCTTTGACCTTTGGACGTTCCTCTTTGCCCCTTGGACGTTCCTCTTTGACCTTTGGACGTTCCTCTTTGCCCGTTGGACGTTCCTCTTTGCCCCTTGGACGTTCCTCTTTGCCCCTTGGACGTTCCTCTTTGACCTTTGGACGTTCCTCTTTGCCCCTTGGACGTTCCTCTTTGACCTTTGGACGTTCCTCTTTGCCCGTTGGACGTTCCTCTTTGCCCGTTGGACGTTCCTCTTTGCCCGTTGGACGTTCCTCTTTGACCTTTGGACGTTCCTCTTTGACCTTTGGACGTTCCTCTTTGACCTTTGGACCTTGCTCTTTGCCCGTTGGACCTTGCTCTTTGCCCGTTGGACCTTGCTCTTTGCCCGTTGGACGTTGCTCTTTGCCCGTTGGACGTTGCTCTTTGCCCGTTGGACGTTGCTCTTTGCCCGTTGGACGTTGCTCTTTGACAGTTCCTCTTTGATCATTGGTAGTTCCTCTTTGACATTGGACGAACGTCCAGTGGTCAAAGAGAAACCATTGGTCAAAGAGAAATCATCAGAGGCTGTCCAATGGTCAGAGAGGAAGGTCCAATGGTCAGAGAGGAAGGTCCAATGGTCAGAGAGGAAGGTCCAATGGTCAGAGAGGAAGGTCCAATGGTCAGAGAGGAAGGTCCAATGGTCAGAGAGGAAGGTCCAATGGTCAGAGAGGAAGGTCAGAGAGGAAGGTCCAATGGTCAGAGAGGAAGGTCCAATGGTCAGAGAGGAAGGTCCAATGGTCAGAGAGGAAGGTCCAATGGTCAGAGAGGAAGGTCCAATGGTCAGAGAGGAAGGTGCCAATGGTCAGAGAGGAATGTGCCAATGGTCAGAGAGGAATGTGCCAATGGTCAGAGAGGAATGTGCCAATGGTCAGAGAGGAATGTGCCAATGGTCAGAGAGGAATGTGCCAATGGTCAGAGAGGAATGTGCCAATGGTCAGAGAGGAATGTGCCAATGGTCAGAGAGGAATGTGCCAATGGTCAGAGAGGAAGGTCCAATGGTCAGAGAGGAAGGTCCAATGGTCAGAGAGGAAGGTGCCAATGGTCAGAGAGGAAGGTGCCAATGGTCAGAGAGGAACGTGTCAATGGTCAAAGAGGAACGTCCAATGGTTTCTCTTTGACCGTTGGTAGTTCCTCTTTGACCGCTGGTAGTTCCTCTTTGACCGTTGGTTGGACGACCTCTGATGATGTAACTCATAGCCATGTACACAGAATTTACATCTGACAGTCTGCATGTAAAGCACATCTTGTTCGTTTCATTTCAAATCCATTGTGGTGTATAGAGCCAAAAATGTTAGAATTGTGTCCATGTCCCAATATTTATGGACCTGACTGTACATTAAAGCTTGTTTGACATCGAAGAAAAAACAAACTGCAGTGCAGCCTATTGATTTGTATCTGTACATTTGTATGGAATTCCTTCTGTGAGACTTACTAATTTTATTTTTATTTTTTCCTTCAGGAGACAAGGATGGCAGCAAAGTTACCACTGTAGTAGCCACCCCAGGCCAGGGTCCCGACCGGCAGCAAGAGGTCAGCTACACGGACACCAAGGTGATCGGGAATGGCTCCTTCGGGGTGGTCTATCAGGCCAAGCTCTGCGACTCAGGGGAACTGGTGGCAATCAAAAAGGTTCTGCAGGACAAACGGTTCAAGGTGAGCGAGGGGAGGAGTCATGCTTGCTTTGTATAAATGTCTTCATCCTGATACAGAGGACAGGTGAGGAGTGTCTACACGGGTGACGCCTCCATTTCCTGGAAGAATATATATATATTTTATGTATGATTATTTGAACTGGTTGGCGTCTGAATGTTGATTTCTTTTTTGTCCACCTTTGTCATGGGGAAGAAAAAGGCCTGAGGTGCCTCCGAAGCAGCTCCATATACTTTCCTGTCCTTGCCAAATCCTGGGCTGCCCTGACCAGCGAAACTGACACTTTGGGGAGTGTCGGAGCTTGGCACTAATCCCTCCCCCTTGTGGTCCTGTAGGCCCATTACTATGATGTGGAAACCTCGGTGGCCAAAAGGAATGTTGCTCCTGGTTACTGCCGGTGACACGCAGTTCACTTTGTTCCTTCCCTCTCCTGTGTACATTATATGTCGGGGTCAGCAGATGTCCAGTGTGCCAGGGAATAATAAAGTGCCGTAGACCTCGGATCACCCCAATTCCTGCACCTTCACCCCTCAGATCACCCCAATTCCTGCACCTTCACCCCTCAGATCACCCCAATTCCTGCACCTTCACCCCTCAGATCACCCCATTTCCTGCACCTTCACACCTCAGATCACTCCAAATCCTGCACCTTCACCCCTCAGATCACCCCAATTCCTGCACCTTCACACCTCAGATCACCCCAATTCCTGCACCTTCACCCCTCAGATCACCCCAATTCCTGCACCTTCACACCTCAGATCACCCCAATTCCTGCACCTTCACACCTGAGATCACCCCAAATTCTGCACCTTCACCCCTCAGATCACCCCAATTCCTGCACCTTCACCCCTCAGATCACCCCATTTCCTGCACCTTCACACCTCAGATCACCCCAATTCCTGCACCTTCACACCTCAGATCACCCCAATTCCTGCACCTTCACACCTCATATAACCCCAATTCCTGCACCTTCACCCCTCAGATCACCCCAATTCCTGCACCTTCACACCTCAGATCACCCCAATTCCTGCACCTTCACACCTCAGATCACCCCACCTTCTTTCACCTTCACACCCTAGTTCCTGCACCTTCACACCTCAGATCACCCCACTTCCTGCACCTTCACACCTCATATAACCCCAATTCCTGCACCTTCACACCCCAATTCCTGCATCTTCACACCTCATATAACCCCAATTCCTGCATCTTCACACCTCATATAACCCCAATTCCTGCACCTTTACACCCCAATTCCTTCACCTTTACACCCCAATTCCTTCATCTTCACACCCCAATTCCTGCACCTTCACACCTCAGATCACCCCAATTCCTGCACCTTCACACTTCATATAACCCCAATTCCTGCAACTTTCACCCCAATTTTTGCACCTCTCATATGACCCCCATTCCTGCACCTTCACCCCTCATTCCTTCACACCTTATACATCACCCCAATTCTCACACCTTCACATCTCCTATAACTCATATGCCTCATATAACCCCAATTCCTGCGCCTTCAACCCTCATATCATCCCCGATTCCTGCACCTTTACACCCCAATTCCTGCACTTTCATGCCTCATATTACCCCGATTCCTCCACCTTTGCACCACAATTCCTGCACCTTCACCCCTCATCTAACCCCACCTCCTGCACCTTCACCCCTCATCTAACCCCACCTCCTGCACCTTCACCCCTCATCTAACCCCACCTCCTGCACCTTCACCCCTCATCTAACCCCACCTCCTGCACCTTCACCCCTCATCTAACCCCACCTCCTGCACCTTCACCCCTCATCTAACCCCACCTCCTGCACCTTCACCCTTCATCTAACCCCACCTCCCGCACCTTCACACCTCATGTAACCCCACCTCCCGCACCTTCACCCCTCATGTAACCCCACCTCCCGCACCTTCACACCTCATGTAACCCCACCTCCCGCACCTTCACCCCTCATGTAACCCCACCTCCCGCACCTTCACCCCTCATGTAACCCCACCTCCCGCACCTTCACCCCTCATGTAACCCCACCTCCCGCACCTTCACCCCTCATGTAACCCCACCTCCCGCACCTTCACCCCTCATGTAACCCCACCTCCCGCACCTTCACCCCTCATGTAACCCCACCTCCCGCACCTTCACGCCTCCTGTAACCCCACCTCCCGCACCTTCACCCCTCATGTAACCCCACCTCCCGCACCTTCACCCCTCATGTAACCCCACCTCCCGCACCTTCACCCCTCATGTAACCCCACCTCCCGCACCTTCACCCCTCATGTAACCCCACCTCCCGCACCTTTACCCCTCATGTAACCCCACCTCCCGCACCTTCACCCCTCATGTAACCCCACCTCCCGCACCTTCACCCCTCATGTAACCCCACCTCCCGCACCTTCACCCCTCATGTAACCCCACCTCCCGCACCTTCACCCCTCATGTAACCCCACCTCCCGCACCTTCACCCCTCATGTAACCCCACCTCCCGCACCTTCACCCCTCATGTAACCCCACCTCCCGCACCTTCACCCCTCATGTAACCCCACCTCCCGCACCTTCACCCCTCATGTAACCCCACCTCCCGCACCTTCACCCCTCATGTAACCCCACCTCCCGCACCTTCACCCCTCATGTAACCCCACCTCCCGCACCTTCACCCCTCATGTAACCCCACCTCCCGCACCTTCACCCCTCATGTAACCCCACCTCCCGCACCTTCACCCCTCATGTAACCCCACCTCCCGCATCTTCACCCCTCATGTAACCCCACCTCCCGCACCTTCACCCCTCATGTAACCCCACCTCCCGCACCTTCACCCCCCTTGTAACCCCACCTCCCGCACCTTCACCCCTCGTGTAACACCACTTCCCGCACCTTCACCCCTCGTGTAACACCACTTCCCGCACCTTCACCCCTCATGTAACCCCACCTCCCGCACCTTCACCCCCCCTTGTAACCCCACCTCCTGCACCTTCACCCCCCCTTGTAACCCCACCTCCTGCACCTTCACCCCCCCTTGTAACCCCACCTCCTGCACCTTCACCCCTCATGTAACCCCACCTCCTGCACCTTCACCCCTCATGTAACCCCACCTCCTGCACCTTCACCCCTCATGTAACCCCACCTCCTGCACCTTCACCCTTCCTTGTAACCCCACCTCCTGCACCTTCACCCCTCATGTAACCCCACCTCCTGCACCTTCACCCCTCATGTAACCCCACCTCCTGCACCCTCACCCCTCATATAACCCCACCTCCCGCACCTTCACCCCTCATATAACCCCACCTCCCGCACCTTCACACCGCGGTGCAAGGCTTTTTACATTTCTAAGTAGGAGATAGAGGGTAGGTTGACGGACTTGTTCTCAGAATTACATCTGCATCCACAGACTGGTAAGTTGGTCCTCGGAGGACATTTGGCACCTAAATGACTATGAAGTCAGGTGGGCCTCTATGAAATGTCATGGAGGTGGGTGCTCAGTGGGCACAGAGGTAAGTGACAGTCTATTGAGCGCTGTATTCGTAGGGAGCAGGGGCCCACAGGAGGTGGACAGTTTCAGTATGAGTGCTCATCTGGGCCACGTGACGATCATCCCCACCCCCGACGCCGTATGTCGTCTATCCCTGCTGTGTCTCCATCTTCTCCTATTTATGGCTGAGGAGGCAGTTTGACTCTTGTTCTGGTTGTATTTGTGATCGCTCCCCGCCTTCACATGTGCCACGCTTCACGGAGACGGTGTGGGCGGACCCGTCATATCTATTAATATGCATGTTGTGCAATGGATGCTGTGTGATTGTGACATGCCTGACATGAATCCACACACTTCCTGAGCTGCGTCCTTCCTCCTCCCAACCGGGGAGCCTGGAGCTACGCAGGAATAAATGCGTCCTCTTGATAGGGAACTGACCTGATCTCCACCCGCCACTCAATAGGCGGTACTTACCTGCTGCTGCTCCTGGGGGACCGGGATGGAGAGAGGCCCCTGGGGGACCGGGATCGAGAGAGGCCCCCGGGGGGACCGGGATCGAGAGAGGCTCCCGGGGGACCGGGATCGAGAGAGGCTCCTGGGGGACTGGGATCGAGAGGCTCCTGGGGGACTGGGATCGAGAGGCTCCTGGGGGACTGGGATCGAGAGGCTCCTGGGGGACTGGGATCGAGAGGCTCCTGGGGGACCGGGATTGAGAGAGGCTCCTGGGGGACCGGGATTGAGAGAGGCTCCTGGGGGACCGGGATGGAGAGAGGCTCCTGGGGGACCGGGATGGAGAGAGGCTCCTGGGGGACCGGGATGGAGAGAGGCTCCTGGGGGACCGGGATGGAGAGAGGCTCCTGGGGGACCGGGATGGAGAGAGGCTCCTGGGGGACCGGGATGGAGAGAGGCTCCTGGGGGACCGGGATGGAGAGAGGCTCCTGGGGGACCGGGATGGAGAGAGGCTCCTGGGGGACCGGGATGGAGAGAGGCTCCTGGGGGACCGGGATGGAGAGAGGCTCCTGGGGGACCGGGATGGAGAGAGGCTCCTGGGGGACCGGGATGGAGAGAGGCTCCTGGGGGACTGGGATGGAGAGAGGCTCCTGGGGGACCGGGATTGAGAGAGGCTCCTGGGGGACCGGGATTGAGAGAGGCTCCTGGGGGACCGGGATTGAGAGAGGCTCCGGGGGGACCGGGATTGAGAGAGGCTCCTGGGGGACCGGGATTGAGAGAGGCTCCTGGGGGACCGGGATTGAGAGAGGCTCCTGGGGGACCGGGATTGAGAGAGGCTCCTGGGGGACCGGGATGGAGAGAGGCTCCGGGGGGACCGGGATGGAGAGAGGCTCCGGGGGGACCGGGATGGAGAGAGGCTCCTGTGGGACCGGGATGGAGAGAGGCCATGGAGCTGATTGGCCCCCCATTGAGGGCAGCACAATAGCTGAGTCAGTTTTTTATGGCGAGGAAGGATTAGAATTGCTTCTGGGTATTTACTGGAGATTTCTCCTGATCATGTTTTCAGCAGACGGGAAGTGAAGGAACTCTGCAGCGGCAGCACATGTCCAAGTACTGCATGACGGTGCAGATCAGGCTGGATTGTACTGTGCGCAGGGACTGAGAGCTGCTGTTAGGAGCCACAGGGCCCCATACAGCAAACCTGACAGGGCCCTCCTAACCCCCCCCCCCAAAAAAAAAAATTGCTATCCTTGAGTTATGAATGAACACAGTGAGTAATCGGTAGCGATCACTTGTGTTCATCATCCTATTGTGTGCTTGCAGTTACTGGTGGGAAGGAGAGGAGGGAACCAAGGAGCACTGCGGGGGAGGGCACACACAGAGGGGCCTGGGCAAAAATGTACGGAGCACAGGGAGTGGTTGTGGAGGAGGGGGGCAATTACTGGAACCGATCCCCTGCAGCAGCTGATAGCCAGCGGGAGGGAGAGGAGAAGAAGAAGCCAGTCTTCAGCTGCTGCAAGGAGTACCATACAAGGGATCCAGTAATCCCCACCCCCCACCATGCTGATCACCCTTTCTATGCACATCCGATGTACCCAGCTGCCTGGGCCCCGTACAGGAGGACTGGTGGTACCCCCTTATCCACGGCCCTGCAGGGACTTGCTGTAACTCACATCTTAGCCTTGCAGGGCCCGGGATTTGAGGGTTCGCCAGGGGCCAATCGGTGCCGCAGGTCACACTGTAGTAGTAGAACAGCTGTGATTGCACACAAAGACTGAGCAGTAGTCGGGCCCTCCACCCCCCTCATGTCTCCCTTCCAGGACAAAGGAATTCCCAGAGGTCACATGTCACAGAGAGGAGAGGTTAACCCTTCCTTCTCCTACCCCACAACTCTCATTGTGAAGACCCTTCTTGGTATTCATCTCCCAGCGTGCATTGCTGTAAATCTTCAATTTCGGGCCATGTGACAGGAACAATTCATGGCAACTCGTCAGCAACAGCGAACCCTCGCCTGCTCCTGCGAACCCTCGCCTGCTCCTGCGAACCCTCGCCTGCTCCTGCGAACCCTCGCCTGCTCCTGCGAACCCTCGCCTGCTCCTGCGAACCCTCGCCTGCTCCTGCGAACCCTCGCCTGCTCCTGCGAACCCTCGCCTGCTCCTGCGAACCCTCGCCTGCTCCTGCGAACCCTCGCCTGCTCCTGCGGCCCCGCGAACCCTCGCCTGCTCCTGCGGCCCCGCGAACCCTCGCCTGCTCCTGCGGCCCCGCGAACCCTCGCCTGCTCCTGCGGCCCCGCGAACCCTCGCCTGCTCCTGCGGCCCCGCGAACCCTCGCCTGCTCCTGCGGCCCCGCGAACCCTCGCCTGCTCCTGCGGCCCCGCGAACCCTCGCCGGCCAAATTGACGGCCAATGAGGAAGAGGTTGGGTAGCACAGCGGCTAAATGGTTAGCGCTTCCACCTGGCAGCACTTGGGTCGTTGGTTCGAATCCCAACCAAGGCACCACCTGCCTGGAGTTTGCATGATCTCCCTGTGCCTGTGTGGGTGTCCTCCGGGTACTCCGGTTTCCTCCCACACTCCAAAGACATGCTGGTAGGTTAATTGGCTCCTGTCTACTGGCCCTAGTATATGTATGTATGAATGTAAGTTAGGGACCTTAGATTGTACGCCCCTTGAGGGTTAGGGACCTTAGATTGTACGCCCCTTGAGGGTTAGGGACCTTAGATTGTACGCCCCTTGAGGGTTAGGGACCTTAGATTGTACGCCCCTTGAGGGTTAGGGACCTTAGATTGTACGCCCCTTGAGGGTTAGGGACCTTAGATTGTACGCCCCTTGAGGGTTAGGGACCGATGGGAATGTACAATATACAGTAAAGCGTGGTGTACATTGACGGCGCTATATAAGTACCTGAAATATATAAGAGGCGCTGTAGGAGTGGGCAGAGGATCTCGGTTTCCTTCGCGGTCCTGTCACTGGAGATCTGCCGCAAGGGTCACGTAACACGGAAATTCATGTTCTAACCAGCAACCAGAGCCGCTGGGACTTAACAAGCGAACAGTCCTGTTCAGTCAGCATAGTGAGGGGTTCCCCTTGTATACAATTACCTGAGCTCGCTCCTCTGCTACCATTTGCTCAGCAGAAATGAGGAATAGGACTGATGGCACTCGGCCAACGCAGCTGCTGGCAATGTGTCACATGGGGGAGCCTTGCACTTTCCTCTGTCAATGGCCTGGATAGTTAAAGCGGAGCTCCGCTCTCTGGTGAAAAAAAAGTCAGCAGCTACAGTTTTCAAAAAGAAAAAAAAAATGGCAATGCGCCTGTCCCAGGATCCAGCAGTGTGCTCACCGCAGCCGTGTTCACCAGCCGTCCTCTGTCCCAGGATCCAGCAGTGTGCTCGCCACAGCCGTGTTCACCAGCCGTCCTCGGTCCCAGGATCCAGCAGTGTGCTCGCCGCAGCCGTGTTCAGCAGCCGTCCTCGGTCCCAGGATCCAGCAGTGTGCTCACCGCAGCCGTGTTCACCAGCCGTCCTCGGTCCCAATATCCAGCAGTGTGCTCACCGCAGCCGTGTTCACCAGCCGTCCTCTGTCCCAGGATCCAGCAGTGTGCTCGCCACAGCCGTGTTCACCAGCCGTCCTCGGTCCCAGGATCCAGCAGTGTGCTCGCCGCAGCCGTGTTCAGCAGCCGTCCTCGGTCCCAGGATCCAGCAGTGTGCTCACCGCAGCCGTGTTCACCAGCCGTCCTCGGTCCCAATATCCAGCAGTGTGCTCGCCGCAGCCGTGTTCACCAGCCGTCCTCGGTCCCAGGATCCAGCAGTGTGCTCGCCGCAGCCGTGTTCACCAGCCGTCCTCGGTCCCAGGATCCAGCAGTGTGCTCGCCGCAGCCGTGTTCAGCAGCCGTCCTCGGTCCCAGGATCCAGCAGTGTGCTCACCGCAGCCGTGTTCACCAGCCGTCCTCGGTCCCAGGATCCAGCAGTGTGCTCGCCGCAGCCGTGTTCACCAGCCGTCCTCGGTCCCAGGATCCAGCAGTGTGCTCGCCGCAGCCGTGTTCACCAGCCGTCCTCGGTCCCAGGATCCAGCAGTGTGCTCGCCGCAGCCGTGTTCACCAGCCGTCCCCGGCGCTGGCATCTTAAATGTGGGCACCCGTCTGTGACGGCTTGTGGCTGGTTTTTTTGTGTTTTTTTTTTTTTCTGCATCAGATACACATGGACGGTAGATTATATGGGTTCCAGTGGCCTAATTCACAGCAGTGCAGTAGAAGGATGACTCTCAGAGTGTGCATTAGGAGGTGCAGCAAACCGGATAGAGCCCGCCTCATTTCCTGGCTGGAGGACATCACGTCATCTATCCCTTTCCTCCCCAGCCTGATTGTCTTTAGCCCGCCCCTTTCGTTCTCTGTATTTTAGTTTGTTCATTCATGGAGACCGATCATCACATGTGGGTGTTACCCAGAGCAGTCTGCAGGCATGGACAGTCTGCTTGGGAACGCCCACTCCTCCAGACTGATATCTACCATGAGCGTAGCATCAGAAATGGCAGGGGCCACAATTGCTCCCCTGTCATATTAGCATGCTGCTTCCCCCCCCACAAAATCCTGGAGTACAGCTCCGATCCGCCTTGTGTCCCCCAGCCAGCTCTGTAGCCAGTACCTAGTGGATGGTTGCTAGGGCCCCCTGGAGTCTTAATAACCATCCACAGGGTTGTTCCGCCCTCATTCAGTGGATGAGAACAGGACTAACCACTCTGCAGTTTATAAAAAAAAAAAAAAACTGTGATACCGAACCCATCAAGTCCCTCCCACTGAGCCCCACCCGTCTAGTCTTGCCCACCTGTCTAGTCTTGCCCACCCGTCTAGTCCTGCCCACCTGTCTAGTCTTGCTCACCCGTCTAGTCTTGCCCACCCGTCTGGTCTTGCCCACCCGTCTGGTCCTGCCCACCCGTCTGGTCCTGCCCACCCGTCTGGTCCTGCCCACCCGTCTGGTCCTGCCCACCCGTCTGGTCCTGCCCACCCGTCTGGTCCTGCCCACCCGTCTAGTCTTGCCCACCCGTCTGGTCCTGCCCACCCGTCTGGTCTTGCCCACCCGTCTGGTCTTGCCCACCCGTCTGGTCTTGCCCACCCGTCTAGTCCTGCCCACCCGTCTAGTCCTGCCCACCCGTCTAGTCCTGCCCACCCGTCTAGTCCTGCCCCACCGTCTAGTCCTGCCCCACCCGTCTAGTCCTGCCCCACCCGTCTAGTCCTGCCCCACCCGTCTAGTCCTGCCCCACCCGTCTAGTCCTGCCCCACCCGTCTAGTCCTGCCCCACCCGTCTAGTCCTGCCCCACCCGTCTAGTCCTGCCCCACCCGTCTAGTCCTGCCCCACCCGTCTAGTCCTGCCCCACCCGTCTAGTCCTGCCCCACCCGTCTAGTCCTGCCCCACCCGTCTAGTCCTGCCCCACCCGTCTAGTCCTGCCCACCCGTCTAGTCCTGCCCACCCGTCTAGTCCTGCCCACCCGTCTAGTCCTGCCCCACCCGTCTAGTCTTGCCCACCCGTCTAGTCCTGCCCACCCGAATCCAAAGTGGGGGGGCACTGTGTCTGTTCCCAGCTGTCAGTGTTGAGGGACACTGCTTCAGGAGACGCATATGGGGATCCGTTCCAGTCAATGACCCCCCCCCGTCCAGAGTCTGAAACTGTAGCTGCTGACTTTAAATAAAAAAAACGGTACTTACCGGTCCAGTCTGTACAACCTGAAATCTTCAGCATTCTCCTTGGCCCTGCTGCTGCCATCTTGGATTCGGGACTTCAGCCGCCTCCCCCACCGTTCGTGTGAAAAATGTCCCGAAGCCTCCTGGGATGTGTGATGTATCCCAGGAGTCTGCGGGTGGACCCAGCAAACCTCATCCTCTCCTAGATGAGGAATCAGGAAGTGGGACCAAGTACCTACCCAAAGAGACAATACTTCCCAAGTGCAGCGATTGTGCGTTTCCCCTCTGTGGATGTGCATCCGTCTGCTTGGACTGGTTGGAATCAATACAGCAGTCGCTTGGCTTTTATTATCTCACCAGTCATTCAGCGAGGATGATAACGGGAGAAACCTGGATATTAGTCATGTAAACACGGAACAGCAAATGTGCGCATTGCGTCATCAGTGGGAAAACGTTTGAAAAGTAACCAAGTAAAAAACAGTCTGTGTTTTTGGTTTTTTTGTGTGGTTTTTTTTTTTTGTTTTTTTTTTTTTTGTTTTGTGTTTTTGTTTTTTTTGTTGTTTTTTTTCTGTTTTTGCTTATTTGTTTTTTTGTGTTAGTTTTTTTTTTGTGTGTGTGTTTTTGTTTTTTTTGTTTTTTTCTGTTTTTGTTTTTGCTTTTTTGTTGTTTTTTTTCTAAGTTGTCCGGTACCTTGAAGATCCTGGACTCTGGACCGGCAGATAGCGGTTACCACTCGCCCCCACGCGGGTCTTTTCACCTTGGGGCAGATTCCTGTTTGCTCTTCCTCGAGGTGCAGCGAATGTTTACTCTCGTGTTTGAAAAAAAAAAAAAATGTGCGATGACAGAAACCTCAAAGGATGAAACCACACAGAACCTGTTTTGTGAGCTGAGCAAAGGTGACATCCCACGCTGTAATGACAACCCGCGTCTGCCGTCCGTCCTTCTGTGTTGTCACTGCGCTTTCATGTTTGTTTACGCGCTCCTTCCGGGTCCGAGATGTGAACGCCACAAACCTGATCATCGGCCTTCCATACCATAGTGCCACCATTTTTTTTTTTTAATTTTGCTGCCCTCGCGTGTTTTGGGAATTGTATTCCATATACAGGTTTATAGATTCTCCCTCGGTGGGCAGCAGTCCTGTTTAGCTGCCAAGATAAGAATAGTTAGCCACACTCACTGGTCTGGTCTCCGTCCCCTCCAGTTGTTTTCTGTAGTAGGTGGAGCCTGCTGGCCCCTCCCACAGCTGTGCTCTCCCTCCTTGTGCAGGGTGACTGGTCTGATCTCCGTCCCCTCCAGTTGTTTTCTCTAGTAGGTGGAGCCTGCTGGCCCCTCCCACAGCTGTGCTCTCCCTCCTTGTGCAGGGTGACTAGTCTGGTCTCCACCCCTTTCTGTAGTTTACCCGCAGGCAGCCAGTGGTAGGCGGAGCTTGCTGGGCCCCTCCCACAGCTGTGCTCTCTGCACAAGCAATATATAGCACAGTGATTATGTCGCTGCTACTTTTACAAAGTAATATCTGTGTTTGTAAAGGCATTGGTTCAGACAAAATGAATAAAATCCTTTGTGGCCATTAAGAAATAGATTTAACCCCTCGCCTACCAGGCACTTCTACCCCCTTCCTGCCTACCAGGCACTTCTACCCCCTTCCTGCCTACCGGACACTTCTACCCCCTTCCTGCCTACAGGGCACTTCTACCCCCTTCCTGCCTACAGGACACTTCTACCCCCTTCCTGCCTACAGGGCACTTCTACCCCCTTCCTGCCTACAGGACACTTCTACCCCCTTCCTGCCTACAGGACACTTCTACCCCCTTCCCGCCTACCAGGCACTTCTACCCCCTTCCTGCCTACCGGACACTTCTACCCCCTTCCTGCCTACAGGGCACTTCTACCCCCTTCCTGCCTACAGGGCACTTCTACCCCCTTCCTGCCTACAGGGCACTTCTACCCCCTTCCTGCCTACAGGGCACTTCTACCCCCTTCCTGCCTACAGGGCACTTCTACCCCCTTCCTGCCTACCGGGCACTTCTACCCCCTTCCTGCCTACCGGGCACTTCTACCCCCTTCCTGCCTACCGGACACTTCTACCCCCTTCCTGCCTACTGGGAACTTCTACCCCCTTCCCGCCTACCGGACACTTCTACCCCCATCCCGCCTACAGGGCACTTCTACCCCCTTCCTGCCTACCGGACACTTCTACCCCCTTCCTGCCTACCGGGCACTTCTACCCCCTTCCTGCCTACCGGGCACTTCTACCCCCTTCCTGCCTACAGGGCACTTCTACCCCCTTCCTGCCTACAGGGCACTTCTACCCCCTTCCTGCCTACAGGACACTTCTACCCCCTTCCCGCCTACAGGGCACTTCTACCCCCTTCCCGCCTACAGGACACTTCTACCCCCTTCCCGCCTACAGGGCACTTCTACCCCCTTCCCGCCTACAGGGCACTTCTACCCCCTTCCCGCCTACAGGACACTTCTACCCCCTTCCCGCCCACCGGGCACTTCTACCCCCTTCCTGCCCAGGCCAATTCTCAGCTTTCAGCACTGTCTCACTTTGAATGACAATTGCGCGGTCATGCAACATTGTACCCATATGACATTTTTATCATTTTTTCACACAAATAGAGTTTTCTTTTGGTGGTATTTAATCGCCGCTGAGTGTTATTTTTTGCACTATAAACAAAAAAAGAGCAAAAAATTAAAAAAAAAAAGTTTTTCTTTGTTTCTATTATAGAATTTTGCAAACAGGTAATTTTTCTCCTTCACTATTGTGCGTTGATGAGGCGGCACTGATGGGCACTGATGCTGCTGCGCTGATATGCAACAATGATGGGCACTGACTGGCAGCACTGATGGGTGGCGCTGCTGGGCACAGGTGGGTGGCACTGATGGGCACTAATGGGCAAAGGTGGGTGGCACTGCTGGGCCCTTGTGGGCGGCACTAGTGGGTGGCACTGCTCGGTACTGCTCGGCACTGATCATCACTGTGACCGTGTGAGGAAAGTGCACCCGATAACCGGCAACTGCATTTATCCGGTGATCTCCTCTGTCATTGGACACGGCTGATCACGTGGTAAAAGGCCGCTGTGACTGGCCTTTTACCACATCACGTGATCAGCTGTGTCCTACAGACAGCGATCATGGAGATCGCCGGGGCGTGTTCTGGGAGGACGTCATGTGACGCCTAAGGGCTCGTTCACGTTAATGCCGCCCCTCAGCGGTGAATCGTTTTTCAGAAGCCGTTTGACAGGTGGGAAGTGATATTTTGCCCCCTACTGCCTGTTATAACCCCCAGAATGCCAACCCTCCTGGCACTGCATTACCATCTCTGGCCTCCCATGTGGATGAGCCCCAAGAGGGACATTTTAGAATAAAATAAACATTTACTTTTGCATTTGTAAACTTTCTCCACTGAATTTTCTTCGCTTTGACTGGATGACTTTGGGTGGACGGTTGGATAAATGGCTCTATATTTAGGATGTATCCGGTCTATAAATCAGAGGCTCTGATTGGACGGTTGGATAAATTGTTCTATACTTAGGATGTATCCGGTCTATAAATCAGAGGCTCTGATTGGACGGTTGGATAAATTGTTCTATATTTAGGACGTATCCGGTCTATAAACCAGAGGCTCTGATTGGACGGTTGGATAAATGGCTCTATATTCAGGACGAATCCGGTCTATAAATCAGAGGCTCTGATTGGACGGTTGGATAAATGGTTCTATATTCAGGACGAATCCAGTCTATAAATCAGAGGCTCTGATTGGACGGTTGGATAAATGGTTCTATATTTAGGATGTATCCGGTCTATAAATCAGAGGCTCTGATTGGACGGTTGGATAAATGGCTCTATATTTAGGATGTATCCGGTCTATAAACCAGAGGCTTTGATTGGACGGTTGGATAAATTGTTCTATATTTAGGACGTATCCGGTCTATAAACCAGAGGCTCTGATTGGACGGTTGGATAAATGGCTCTATATTCAGGACGAATCCGGTCTATAAATCAGAGGCTCTGATTGGACGGTTGGATAAATGGTTCTATATTCAGGACGAATCCGGTCTATAAATCAGAGGCTCTGATTGGACGGTTGGATAAATGGCTCTATATTTAGGATGTATCCGGTCTATAAACCAGAGGCTCTGATTGGACGGTTGGATAAATTGTTCTATACTTAGGATGTATCCGGTCTATAAATCAGAGGCTCTGATTGGACGGTTGGATAAATTGTTCTATATTTAGGACGTATCCGGTCTATAAACCAGAGGCTCTGATTGGACGGTTGGATAAATGGCTCTATATTTAGGATGTATCCGGTCTATAAACCAGAGGCTCTGATTGGACGGTTGGATAAATGGTTCTATATTCAGGACGAATCCGGTCTATAAATCAGAGGCTCTGATTGGACGGTTGGATAAATGGTTCTATATTTAGGACGTATCCGGTCTATAAACCAGAGGCTCTGATTGGACGGTTGGATAAATGGTTCTATATTTAGGATGTATCCGATCTATAAACCAGAGGCTCTGATTGGACAGTTGGATAAATGGCTCTATATTTAGGAGGTCCTCTTTCTCTGGGGCACTCACCACTCACTCACCAAAGTTGAGGAGCCAGGTGCACCTACAGGGCCCACCAGAAGAGTATGTCTGGGGCTGCTCTGTGTAGAACTATTGCACAGAGCAGCTAAGCGTGACATGCACTTCAGGTCTGGTATGGATTTTAGGAGGGCCCCCCCCCCCCCCAAAAAAAAATGGCTTGGGATTCTTTCCAAAATCCATACCAAACCCTTCCCTGAGCATGAACCCTTTCCCCCAAACCATTCCAGGTGGGGTGGCCCCTAGCAAAGCCCTTGTTCCCATGCTGATGAAGACAAGGACCACTTCCGCACAATCCTAGCTCAGTGATTTTGGGGGTCTGCAAGCGGGGGACTTATTGCAATCTGGAAGCCCACTTTATTTTGGTGTGGGGTCCCCCCTTTAAAACTCATAGCAGACTTGAAAGTCCCTGATATGGATTGTGGGGAATCCCCCTCCATTTTTTTTTTCATTGACCGGATCCTTTGTTTAGACTCTGTTATGTGGGAATCCCCAGCTGACAGCGGGGATGAGTCTCAAATTGTCGGGACATTGTCAGGGACCAGCTCCTGAGCAACCTCCAAAATGTTACAAAAACACATGCGCCTGCATTTTTGGTGCGTCTCCATTGAAGTCCATGCAGCTAAAATCACGCTGCAGACGCACCAAACTACTACCACACCCTGTTCTGAAAATGTGCCGTGCTGAGCTGCATTGATGCGAACGGACGCCACGGAGAATAATATGATCTCTGTGGTCATGTGACTCTGCGCGACTCGAGTCGCATTGGAAATCGAACTGGCCTAAACGATGAATCATAACCCCTCCCCCCCCCCCCCTTTTTTTTTTCTTTTTTTGGATTTGTGACCCCTTCCTCCTCTTTTAGAAGGCCATGATGAATGTTTTTGTTGTTTCTTGATTGTCTCCTTCATCTTGCACCTTATGTCTTGTTGTAGAATTCTGTTGTAGTTCATAACGATCTGTCATCCGGGGAGAATTGCAAAGTGGTATGTGATCCCCTGTGATGGGGAAATCTGCTTTTTCTTCTCTTCTTCTTTTCTTCTTTATCTTCTTTATCTTCGTTTTTTTTCTTCTTTTCTTCTTTTTCTTTTCTTCTTTTTCTTCTTTTTTCTTTTTCTTTTTCCTCTTCTCTTCTTCTTTTTTTTTTCTTTCTTTTTTCTTCTTTTTATTTTTCTTCGTCTCTTCTTCTTTATCTTTTTTTTTTCTTTTTCTTTTTTTCTTCTTTTTCTTCTTTTTCTTCTTTTTCTTCTTCTCTTCTTCTTTTTCTTTTCTTCTTTTATTCTTCTTTTTTCTTCTTTTTCTTCTCTTCTTCTTTATCTTTTTTTTTTCTTTTTCTTCTTTTTTCTTCCTCTCTTCTTCATTATCTTTTTTTCTTTTTCTTTTTTTCTTCTTTTTCTTCTTCTCTTCTTCTTTTTCTTTTCTTCTTTTATTCTTTTTTTCTTCTTCTCTTCTTCTTTTATCTTTTTTTTTCTTTTATCTTTTTTTTCTTTTTCTTCTTTTTCTTTTTTTCTTCTTTTCTTCTTTATCCTCTTTTTTTCTTTTTCTTTTTTCCAATAGTAGTGTTACTATGTATTGCTGGGCAGGTTACCCTGGGATCAGCTGCGGGGCCAGAGGGCGTTTCCTCTGTCTCTGAATAGCCTGAACATCAAAGAGGCCAGGAAGCAGCCACTTCCCCACCCCCCACTCATTGTCCTGCAGAGAGGCTATAAATCACATGACCACTTGGACTGCAGACCTAATGCTCACCATGTGCTGGGGATTAAAGAGGGAGGCTCAGTCCATCCAGCCAGGGGGTCTTCTGATATTTTGGGGGGGTCACCTGACCCGAGTCATGACCTGCTCTGACAGTTTCCTGATCTTTTTTCCACTCATATACTACTTATTATTCATTTATTTATATAGCGCCATCAATGTACTCCGCACTTTACATATATATTGTACATTCACATCAGGCCCCGCCCTCAAGGGGCGTACAATCTAAGGTCCCTAACCCTCAAGGGGTGTACAATCTAAGGTCCCTAACCCTCAAGGGGCGTACAATCTAAGGTCCCTAACCCTCAAGGGGTGTACAATCTAAGGTCCCTAACCCTCAAGGGGCGTACAATCTAAGGTCCCTAACTCACATTCATACATACACATACTAGGGACAATTTAGACAGGAGCCAATCCACCTACCAACATGTCTTTGGAGTGTGGGAGGAAACCGGAGTACCCAGAGAAAACCCACACAGTCACAGGGAGAACATGCAAACTCCAGGCATGTGGTGCCGGGGTTGGGATTTGAACCAGCGACCCGAGTACTGCCAGGCGGAAGTGCTAACCACTCAGCCACTGTGCTGCCCTAGGTTTGAGCAGTTTTCCCGTTCTGTCACTCCTTGCTGCCTATCATTACTTTTTAGAAGCTCGGCACGGATTCATCTGCCAGAAATCGCAGCGTGGATGTGTGATGTGTCATTGTCTGCTCACAGGGGCCGGAGGGGCTCCCCATCACTTTGTGGCTGGGAGGAGCACCCCTTTTATAAGGGGTAGCTGCTGTGTATGGGAGAGCAATCTGTGGATTGGGAAGGGGGAGGGGCCAGTGGGGCTGATATTAGGAAGTTGTGACTCTTCTGTCAATGTGACCCAACAGATCTCTGGATCCTCCCGCTAATAATGGAGTGACAGAACAGATCTCTGGATCCTCCTATCTGTGTGCCAGAACAATTCTCCAAATCCTCCCGCTAATAATGGAGTGACAGAACAATTCTCCAAATCCTCCTAATAATGGAGTGACAGAACAGATCTCTGGATCCTCCCGCTAATAATGGAGTGACAGAACAGATCTTTGGATCCTCCCGCTAATAATGGAGTGACAGAACAGATCTTTGGATCCTCCCGCTAATAATGGAGTGACAGAACAGATCTCTGGTTCCTCCCGCTAATAATGGAGTGAGAGAACAGATCTCTGAATCCTCTCGCTAATAATGGAGTGACAGAACAAATCTCTGGATCCTCCGGCGAATAATGGAGTGACAGAACAGATCTCTGGATCCTTCTGCTAATAATGGAGTGACAGAACAGATCTCTGGATCCTCCCACTAATAATGGAGTGACAGAACAGATCTCTGGATCCTCCCGCTAATAATGGAGTGACAGAACAGATCTCTGGATCCTCCTAGTAATGGAGTGACAGAACAGATCTCTGGATCCTACCGCTAATAATGGAGTGACAGAACAGATCTCTGGATCCTCCCGCTAATAATGGGGTGAGAGAACAGATCTCTGAATCCTCTCGCTAATAATGGAGTGACAGAACAAATCTCTAGATCCACCGGCGAATAATGGATTGACAAAACAGATCTCTGGATCCTTCTGCTAATAATGGAGTGACAGAACAGATCTCTGGATCCTCCCGCTAATAATGGAGTGAGAGAACAGATCTCTGGATCCTCCCGCTAATAATGGAGTGAGAGAACAGATCTCTGAATCCTCTCGCTAATAATGGAGTGACAGAACAAATCTCTAGTTCCACCGGCGAATAATGGATTGACAAAACAGATCTCTGGATCCTTCTGCTAATAATGGAGTGACAGAACAGATCTCTGGATCCTCCCGCTAATAATGGAGTGAGAGAACAGATCTCTGAATCCTCTCGCTAATAATGGAGTGACAGAACAAATCTCTGGATCCTCCGGCGAATAATGGAGTGACAGAACAGATCTCTGGATCCTTCTGCTAATAATGGAGTGACAGAACAGATCTCTGGATCCTCCCGCTAATAATGGAGTGACAGAACAGATCTTTGCTATCCCCGCGACAACAGATGTCGGCGATCCCCGCGACAACAGATGTCGGCGATCCCCGCGACAACAGATGTCGGCGATCCCCGCGACAGCAGATGTCGGCGATCCCCGCGACAGCAGATGTCGGCGATCCCCGCGACAGCAGATGTCGGCGATCCCCGCGACAGCAGATGTCGGCGATCCCCGCGACAGCAGATGTCGGCGATCCCCGCGACAGCAGATGTCGGCGATCCCCGCGACATCAGATGTCGGCGATCCCCGCGACAACAGATGTCGGCGATCCCCGCGACAACAGATGTCGGCGATCCCCGCGACAACAGATGTCGGCGATCCCCGCGACAACAGATGTCGGCGATCCCCGCGACAACAGATGTCGGCGATCCCCGCGACAACAGATGTCGGCGATCCCCGCGACAACAGATGTCGGCGATCCCCGCGACAACAGATCACGGAATGGGGTCGGTGTGATATACTCAGCTCTTGCTGCCTCTTCCTTTCAGCGATTTCCCGGCGCAGTTCTTATTTTAGAAGGACGATTTGTCACGCCGTTCCCGGGAATCGCTCTTCTCAGATCTCCTCGTCTCAGTTCAGACGTGCAATTAGAAGTAACTGCCATAAAATCTTCTATTTTATTCTTTGTCTGCAAAAAAAATCACATCCTCCGCTGTTGCCACCGGCGCCGACAAATTCGTCAAATTGTCTGATATTTTATTAATGAAGAGGTTTATTTTTGAGGACGAATCATTGATTTCAATATTTCCCGTAATGGCTTCAGCCAAGTGGCAGTTCTGCTCTGCGGCATCGCCGGCTGGTTTTTCTTCCTTTTGTGCGGTTTGGTTGTGGGGTGTCTGCCGATGCGTGGTCATGCAGGATCCACAAAGGCTGATCTGCGCCATTTTCTGGCTGTTTTTTTAACACCCCCTCCAGATCGCTCAATAGGGGTGTACACATCAAATTACCCCCCCCCCCCCCCCCATTGCACCCCCAATGTGAAACGGCCTCAGACCACTCTGCGTTGAAGGCCACGCCCCCTGACATGTTCTTCCCCACCCACCAGGACTTGGGTATGACTAAGCCCTCAGTGTGCAGGACGAAACGCGTAAGAGAGGGTTGGCCTGTGAAGAGGACACCATTTCACACTGACGCACTGAACCCGCTGGTGATGAATGTTTGGGCTACATTTACATCTCACAGAATACAGAGCAATGACTAGAAAGTATACAGCTATTTCCACACAACAACCTTCTTCTGGGAGCTTTTCCTGTTCCTGGGTCTGTACACCCGCTGTGCCTATTATGAGGGGTTTCCACCATCCCTGTGCTGAGTTCCCGGGTCTGTACACCTGCTGTGCCCATTATGAGGGGTTCCCACCATCCCTGTGCCGAGTTCCCGGGTCTGTACACCCGTTGTACCCATTATGAGGGGTTCCCACCATCCCTGTGCCGAGTTCCCGGGTCTGTACACCCGTTGTACCCATTATGGGGGGATTCCACCATCCCTGTGATGAGTTCCCGGGTCTGTACACCCGCTGTGCCCATTATGAGGGGTTCCCACCATCCCTGTGCCGAGTTCCCGGGTCTGTACACCCGCTGTGCCCATTATGAGGGGTTCCCACCATCCCTGTTATCACAGACCGTGTCTATGGAAGAGGTTACTATCGCTGAGGCCTGCAGGGTAATGCAGAGGCCTGGCTCTGGTAGCCGTCTGTAGGAGGTTCTGGCTCTGGTTGTGCAGATGGAGGTGTACAGGGAGGCCGATGCTCTCGTCTTACAGGGTGATCCCTGTGCTGAGTGCAGTCACTTAGCACTGACCTTTCCCAGCAGGGTGATTGTCGGAGGATGGGCTGACCGCTCCGTGTCATCATTTTACATGTATAAGATATGTGTCGGGTTCTCCCATCTCATGCGTGTGTAATGGTAAACCAATCACATTTATCTCGGCCTCTGAAAGAAGTTTAAATCTGATCCCTTTACTCCGGTGTGCTGAGGGAGACAGTGCGGTGGGCTGAGTATCCCTGGTGGGGGTTGAAGCCAGGACTCCAGTGTTTCACGGCTACAATGCACATGTACTGTATGTTCCCATAGAGAGCAGGATCTGCCCCTGCAGCTGCTGAGGACTACATGCCGCTGGCTGGTCATGCTTGGACTTGTATCTGTCTGCAGCCGGGGAGGAGTGGCGTGTAGTGTGCATTCAGGGAGGAGTGGCGTGCGCTGTGCAGCTGGGGAGGAGTGGCGTGTAGTGTGTGCCGGGGAGGAGTGGCGTGTGCTGCGCAGCTGGGGAGGAGTGGCGTGTGCTGCGCAGCCGGGGAGGAGTGGCGTGTAGTGTGCACCGGGGAGGAGTGGCGTGTAGTGTGCATTCAGGGAGGAATAGTGTGTGCTGCGCAGCCGGGGAGGAGTGGCGTGTAGTGTGCGCTGGGGAGGAGTGGCGTGTAGTGTGCGCTGGGGAGGAGTGGCGTGTAGTGTGCGCTGGGGAGGAGTGGCGTGTAGTGTGCGCTGGGGAGGAGTGGCGTGTAGTGTGCGCTGGGGAGGAGTGGCGTGTAGTGTGCGCTGGGGAGGAGTGGCGTGTAGTGTGCGCTGGGGAGGAGTGGCGTGTAGTGTGCATTCAGGAAGGAATGGCGTGTGCTGCGCAACCGGGGAGGAGTGGCGTGTGCTGCGCAACCGGGGAGGAGTGGCGTGTAGTGTGCACCGGGGAGGAGTGGCATGTAGTGTGCATTCAGGGAGGAATAGCGTGTGCTGCGCAGCTGGGGAGGAGTGGCGTGTAGTGTGCGCTGGGGAGGAGTGGTGTGTAGTGTGCATTCAGGGAGGAGTGGCGTGTAGTGTGCGCTGGGGAGGAGTGGCGTGTAGTGTGCATTCAGGGAGGAGTGGCGTGTAGTGTGCATTCAGGGAGGAGTGGCGTGTAGTGTGCATTCAGGGAGGAGTGGCGTGTAGTGTGCATTCAGGGAGGAGTGGCGTGTAGTGTGCATTCAGGGAGGAGTGGCGTGTAGTGTGCATTCAGGGAGGAGTGGCGTGTAGTGTGCACCGGGGAGGAGTGGCGTGTAGTGTGCATTCAGGGAGGAGTGGCGTGTAGTGTGCATTCAGGGAGGAGTGGCGTGTAGTGTGCATTCAGGGAGGAGTGGCGTGTGCTGCGCAGCTGGGGAGGAATTCCGCATCAATGTGAACTCAGCTGGAGTGTTTTGTCACTCGAACCTCCAAAAAAGCTGAAACTGAAAGAATGAATAGTTCTCTATGGTGCCGGTCATGTGATCAGGCGTGATGTTTCCTCGTGTACATCATGTATAATAATACTCTATATCTGTAATTCCCAATCTTAGTGACACCACGGCCTGAACATCCTTCTAAAACCTTCCATGCCTCAATCAAAGAAAAAGAAGAAAAAAACTGTTTATACTTGTAGAATAAAAACATGGAAGGAATCCATTGAAAGTGAGTTGCTGCAAATCATTGTTATCAGTGGACCCGAGTGAAAAATGAACCTCCAAATCATTGGTGTCAGTGGGATAGTGACACCCTCGGGAGAATAGCCCCCCAAATCATTGGTGTCAGTGAGAATAGCCCTCAGGAGAGAATAGTTCCCCAAATCTTTGGTGTCAGTGGGATAGTGACACCCATGGAAGAATAGCCTCCAAATCATTGGTGTCAGTGAGAAGAGCCCTCAGGAGAGAATAGTTCTCCAAATCATTGGTATCCATGGGATAGTGACACCTACCGATGAATAACCCCCCAAATCATTGGTGTCAGTGAGACTAGCCCTCAGGAGAGAATATGTCCCCAAATATTTGGTGTCAGTTGGATAGTGACACCCACAGGAGAATAGCCCCCCAAATCATTGGTGTCAGTGAGACGACTAGCCCTCAGGAGAGAATAGGTCCCCAAATCTTTGGTGTCAGTGGGATAGTGACAGCCACGGAAGAATACCCCCCCCCCCCCCCAGATCATTGGTGTCATTGAGGATAGCCCTCAGGAAAGAATAGTTCTCCAAATCATTGGTGTCAGTGGAATAGTGACATCCATGGGAGAGTGCCCCCTCCCCCCAATCATTGGTGTCAGTGGAATAGTGACACCCATGGGAGAGTGCCCCCTCCCCCCAATCATTGGTGTCAGTGGAATAGTGACACCCATGGGAGAGTGCCCCCTCCCCCCAATCATTGGTGTCAGTGGAATAGTGACACCCATGGGAGAGTGCCCCCTCCCCCCAATCATTGGTGTCAGCGAGAATAGCCCTCAGCAGGAATAAACTGACAACTCATGGGGCCCCCGGGCAATAGGGGATCATGGGGCCCCTGTGTCCTTGCCCCCACTCAAAGCATACCCAAAAAAGCCTATAATGGTACCAGGGGCATTCATGGGGCCCCTTGCTGACCCCGGCAGTGCCCGAGTGCTCGAATGGTGAGTCTGCCCCTGGCCCTCAGTAGAGAATAGTTCTCCAAATCTTTGGTGTCAGTGGGATAGTGACACCCACGGAAGAATAGCTCCCCTCTCCCCCCCCCCCCAAATCATTGGTGTTAGTGGGATAGTGACACTCATGGAAAAATAGCCCCCCCCCCACCAAATCATTGAGTGACACTCATGGAAAATAGCTCCCCCCCCACCAAATCATTGAGTGACACTCATGGAAAAATAGCTCCCCCCCCCCACCAAATCATTGAGTGACACTCATGGAAAAATAGCTCCCCCCCCACCAAATCATTGAGTGACACTCATGGAAAAATAGCTCCCCCCCACCAAATCATTGGTGTCAGTGAGAATAGCCCTCAGGAGAGAATAGCCCCCCAAATCTTTGGTGTCAGTGGATAGTAGGCCCCCTGTATGCCAGTGATGGTACTTACCTGATGACTAGAGCCAGTGCTGCCCACAGATGACACCTAACAATCCTGCATGGCCCCCCCTTCTCCAGTGTCTCCTCTCCTGTCCTAGGGTGACAACGCTCATTCACTGTTTACAAAAGGAGCAGAGTTGTCACTGGAAGACAGGAAGCACGATTTTTCTATTTATTGTACTTATACAAGAAATAGAAAAAAAAAACATTTTCAGTGATATTATTAACCGGCCGGAAGGGGACAAATATTTGGGGGTTTACATAAACGGCGAGGCCGGCCCAGGGGGTGGGGCTTGCCTTCAATTGCCCGATTTCTGCAGATTTTTGACTTCTGTGCAGCTTTATTATTTATTTCAGGTACTTATATAGCGCCGTCAATGTACTCAGCACTTTACATATATATTGTACATTCACATCAGGCCCCGCCCCCGAGGAGCGTACAATCTAAGGTCCCTAACTCACATTCATACATACACAGACTAGGGACAATTTAGACAGGAGCCAATCCACCTACCAGCATGTCTTTGGAGTGTGGGAGGAAAACCGGAGTACCCGGAGGAAACCCACGCAGGCACAGGGAGAACATGCAAACTCCAGGCAGGTGGTGCCGTGGTTGGGATTTGAACCAGCGACCCGAGTACTGCCAGGGGAAGTGCTAACCAATTAGCCCAAATAGGTGGATGCAGGCGTGTGCTTTAACGTGAGATCTGTATGTGTGTGAAGGTCACGCCATCCAGTCTGTGAAATGTTCAGCGACTGCAAATGGTGAGAAGTAAACATGTTGTTTCATAGCTCGGGATGGGTGCCAGCTGATTGGCTGCCTGAGGAATTGTACAGCGTGTTTCAGAGCTTCACCTGTCACTGCGCTGCCTAGCAGCCCCAAGCCCTGTTACACACCAGGAGGATCGGGCCAACGATCGAACGTTTGCTAGTCGTGTCCAATAGGAAGAGCTTACTAAAGTCACCACAATTCCTGTACGACAGAATAAACATCCAGAAGGGATCCCGTGTATCGGAATGTATTTTATGTTGTATTCTCGGAAACTCTACCGATTAAACGGAAAATCTTCCGGTCTCAGTCTTGTGTATGAATGATGAGATTTACCGTACGATCGCTTGGAAAGCTTTCTGCTCGTGTGTACTTGGCTTTAGTGCGATCATCACAGCACTGCACACCCGGCATCCCTCGTCGTGTGCTGCGACTCCGCTGTAGATGCCGGGTGAGGTCACCACACACATTACAATCTGGTTGTGCAATCTCGCTTTATGGAAGCTGTGGAATGTGAGGACCAACCTAGATTATCCGTTCAGTTCAG
Source organism: Staurois parvus (assembly GCF_062004578.1). Classification (NCBI taxonomy): domain Eukaryota; kingdom Metazoa; phylum Chordata; class Amphibia; order Anura; family Ranidae; genus Staurois; species Staurois parvus. Next base: position 25 of record NW_028321340.1, on the reverse strand, counting down.
TGTGTTCATTCAGGCAGGATCTCGC
>NW_028321339.1:55000-61560 GCF_062004578.1 Staurois parvus | reverse complement strand
CTCCAAGGTCCCACTACTACCATGTAACGTAACTATTAAGAAGTCTCCGCCTCCAAGGTTCCACTCCGATCATGGGACATGGCCACTAACGAGGTCTCGGCCTCAGAGGTTCCACCTTATCATATGACCTGACCAGTACAATGAGGTCTCAGCCTCCAAGGTCCCACTACTACCATGTAACGTAACTATTAAGAAGTCTCCGCCTCCAAGGTTCCACTCCGATCATGGGACATGGCCACTAACGAGGTCTCAGCCTCAGATGTTCCACCTTATCATATGACCTGACCAGTACAATGAGGTCTCAGCCTCCAAGGTCCCACTACTACCATGTAACGTAACTATTAAGAAGTCTCCGCCTCCAAGGTTCCACTCCGATCATGGGACATGGCCACTATAATGAGGTCTCGGCCTCAGAGGTTCCACCTTATCATATGACCTGACCAGTACAATGAGGTCTCAGCCTCCAAGGTCCCACTACTACCATGTAACGTAACTATTAAGAAGTCTCCGCCTCCAAGGTTCCACTCCGATCATGGGACATGGCCACTAACGAGGTCTCAGCCTCAGATGTTCCACCTTATCATATGACCTGACCAGTACAATGAGGTCTCAGCCTCCAAGGTCCCACTACTACCATGTAACGTAACTATTAAGAAGTCTCCGCCTCCAAGGTTCCACTCCGATCATGGGACATGGCCACTATAAATGAGGTCTTGGTTACGTGATATAAGGTGGAACCTCTGAGGCCATTACAATGAGGTCTCAGCCTTTGAGGTCCCACTTCTACCATGCAACATAACCGTTATGAAGTCTCAGCCTCCAAGGTACCACACTGATCATGGGACAAGGCCACTATAAATGAGGTCTCGGCCTCAGAGGTTCCACCTTATCATATGACCTGACCAGTACAATGAGGTCTCAGCCTCCAAGGTCCCACTCCGATCATGGGACATGGCCACTATAATGAGGTCTCGGCCTCAGAGGTTCCACCTTATCATATGACCTGACCAGTACAATGAGGTCTCAGCCTCCAAGGTCCCACTACTACCATGTAACGTAACTATTAAGAAGTCTCCGCCTCCAAGGTTCCACTCCGATCATGGGACATGGCCACTAACGAGGTCTCAGCCTCAGATGTTCCACCTTATCATATGACCTGACCAGTACAATGAGGTCTCAGCCTCCAAGGTCCCACTACTACCATGTAACGTAACTATTAAGAAGTCTCCGCCTCCAAGGTTCCACTCCGATCATGGGACATGGCCACTATAAATGAGGTCTTGGTTACGTGATATAAGGTGGAACCTCTGAGGCCATTACAATGAGGTCTCAGCCTTTGAGGTCCCACTTCTACCATGCAACATAACCGTTATGAAGTCTCAGCCTCCAAGGTACCACACTGATCATGGGACAAGGCCACTATAAATGAGGTCTCGGCCTCAGAGGTTCCACCTTATCATATGACCTGACCAGTACAATGAGGTCTCAGCCTCCAAGGTCCCACTACTACCATGTAACGTAACTATTAAGAAGTCTCCGCCTCCAAGGTTCCACTCCGTTCATGGGACATGGCCACTATAAATGAGGTCTTGGTTACGTGATATAAGGTGGAACCTCTGAGGCCATTACAATGAGGTCTCAGCCTTTGAGGTCCCACTTCTACCATGCAACATAACCATTATGAAGTCTCAGCCTCCAAGGTACCACACTGATCATGGGACAAGGCCACTATAAATGAGGTCTCAGAGGTTCCATCTCATCATATGATGTGACAATTACAGGGGAACTAAAAGATATAAAACACCCAACCTAGTTCCAGAAGTCCAACGCTCACAAAATTTCTCAAAGGCATCTCCCCTGGCTTCTTCTGGGGGCTAGTCTTCAGTCCATTTTGATTGGCTAGCCTGAGCTGATATTCTAGTGCATGCGCGGGGTGCAATCACCCCGACACACAGGCTCTGTGCTGGAAGGGAAGCCGAGCCGTGCATCTATATACAGTTGTGTTCAAAATAATAGCAGTCAGACATCACTAACCAGATCAATCGCTGTTTTTGGTGGAAATGATATTTCTACATGGCAAATAATTTCCTAGCAGGTGTAGTAGAGTCATAGAAATCCAACAGACCCAACAGTCATGACATGCATGCTGCTGATTCTGTGTCATTGAATCACTCATTGAAAGGGGCGTGTTCAAAATAATAGCCGTGTGGAGTTCTATTAGTGAGGTCATTCATTCTTTGATGGCAATTATTGCCCTTATTTAAGGAAGGAAGGCAGCAAATGTTGGACATGCTGGTTACAGTGCATTTCTCTCTGAAATTCTGAGGAAAATGGGTTGTTCCAGACATTGTTCAGAAGAACAGCTTACCTTGATTAAAAAGTTGATTGGAGAGGGGAAAACATATAAAGAAGTGCAGAAAATGATCGGCTGCTCAGCTAAAATGATGGCAAATGCTTTAAAATGGCAACCAAAACCTGAAAGACGTGGAAGAAAGCGAAAAACTACCATTGGAATGGATAGAAGAATAGCCAAAATGGGGCGGACTCAGCCAACAATCAGCTCCAGGAAGATGAAAGAAGGTGTGACGTTCCCTGTGAGGACTCAGCCAACAATCAGCTCCAGGAAGATGAAAGAAGGTGTGACGTTCCCTGTGAGGACTGTTACAATTAGAAGACGCCGATGTGAAGCCAAGCTATCTGCAAGAAGTCCCCGCAAAGTCCCACTGTTGGGAAAAAGACGTGTGCTGAAGAGGTTACAATTTGCCAAAGAGCACATTGACTGGCCTAAAGAGAAATGGCCCAACATTTTGTGGACTGATGACAGTAAGATTGTTCTTTTAGGGTCTAGTGGGCGGAGACAGTTTGTCAGACGACCCCCAAACACTGAATTCAAGCCACAGTACACTGTGAAGACCGTGAAGCATGGTGGTGCAAGCATCATGATATGGGGATGTTTCTCATACTACGGTGTTGGGCCTATTTATCGCATACCAGGGATCATGGATCAGTTTGAATCCATCAGAATACTTGAAGAGGTCATGCTGCCTTATGCTGAAGAGGAAATGCCCTTGAAATGGGTGTTCCAACAAGACAACGACCCCAAACACACCAGTAAACGTACAACACCTTGGTTCCAGACCAACAAGATGGACGTTATGGAGTGGCCAGCCCAATCCCCGGATCTTCATCCAATAGAAAACTTGTGGGGTGACATCAAAAATGCCGTTTCTGTGGCAAAACCAAGAAATAGAGAAGAACTGTGGAATGTGGTCCAATCATCCTGGGCTGGAATACCTGATCACAGGGGCCAGAAGTTGGGGGACTCCATGCAACACAGATGTACAGCAGTTCTCAGAAACAGTGCGACTACAACCAAATATTCATGAAGTCATTCAAAGGAAAGCAAAATCTTCAAACATTTCTCAGTTTATATAGTGAATGTTGGAGTTTGTAAAGAAGAATACAAACACGGCCATTTTCTTGAACCGTCTAATATTCACTTTTCTTCAAGATTCACACTTTTATCACAGCGCTATCAAACTATGTCACAATTGCGCGGTCATGCAACACTGTACCCATATGAATTATGTACCATTTTTTTTGAGACAGATAAAAAAAACTTTATTTTGGTGGTATTTATTCACCACTGGGACTTTTGTTTATTTTTGCTATATAAATGAAAAAGTCCAACATTTTTTTTTTTTTTCAAAAAAGTGTTTTTCTTATAAAATTTTGCAAATAAATCTTTCTTCATAAATCTTGGCCAAAATGTATTCAGCTATCTTTTTAGTAAAAATAAAAAAATAACCCAAAATTAGTTTAACCAAAAATTATCTTTTTTTTTTTACATATATATATTTTTTTTAACATACTGTCACCCTAGCAGTAGTGTCACCATGCTGACACTGTTCTACTTGTGGGGGGTGATGAAGATTTTTTTTTTTTTTACACCGATTGCTTTTACACCCTTAAAGGCTGTAAAATAAATAATTTCTCCTCCTCTCTGGCTTTATTCGTGCAGCCATTGAGAAATACTGTGGGAGCTGCGATTGGTCACAGCTTGTCACATGGTACAAGGCTGTTGTGAATGGCCCTGTACCATGTGACCTCTGTGATCATTCAGATATTTCACACGTAGTAAGCAATGTCACCAGAAGTGACATCTTGCTTACTACTACTATTCATGTGATCACCGATTGGCCAATCAGTGATCACATGATCGGGACCTCACACAGGTCCCGTAAAGCGATCAGTGTACACAGTGGGCACCAGATCTCGGTGCCGCGCGCTCCCAGGGAGCACGCACAGGCAGGGAGGACATTTATAAACGGCAACTCGCCCCTGCACTGCTCCCGTCCGGCCGTTTATGTACATGGGCCGGGCGGGAAGTGGTTAAAGAGTAATTACACTTTTGTGGTAAAAAAAAAAATATATATATATATATTTATTAATTATACAACTGACAAGCCGGAAAAGTAAACAAAAATTTCAGCACTTTAATGATAGAAAAAAAAAAAAAAAGTAATTTTCTAGTTGTGTGATTGACTCACCGATTTCCCCAGAAGTCTGCACTCAAATACATGTCAGATTTACAGCATCCCCTGCAACAAATGTCATTATTGGTCAGATAATCCCAAAGGGAAATCCCGACTAAAGGATGCAGACCCTGCCACATTCCTCACTAGAGCCCTGCCGGTGCAGCAGATCACTGATAATTATTAAGTCGCTCCCATTCACTCTGCACACTGACACAGACATTTCTTCAGAATAACAAAAGGTAGGAATCTGCAAGAATGTTTGTTAAAATCCCAGCAATGTACATACAGTGGACATAATTCCTCACACCCCGGGTAAAATGTCAGGTTTCTGTGATGTAAAAGAAAAAAAAAAAAAAAAAAAAAAAAAGAGACAAAAATCATTTCAGAACTTTTTCCACCTTTAATATAACCTATAAACTGTACAACTCAATTGAACAACAAACAAATCTTTTGTAGGGGGGGGGGGGGGAACATAAAAACTAAAATAATGTGGTTGCATAAGTGTGCACACCCTCGTAACTAGGGATGTAGCTGTGTTCAGAATGAAGCATCACGATCACGGTAAATAGGAGTCAGTACACACCGGCCATCATATAAAGTGCCTCTGATGAACCCCAAATAAAGTTCAGCTGTTCTAGTCGGTCTTTCCTGACAATTTCTTAGTCGCATCCTACAGCAAAAGCCATGGTCCTCAGAGAGCTTCCAAAGCATCAGAGGGATCTCATTGTTACAAGGTATCAGTCAGGAGGAGGGGACAGAAGAATTCCCAAGGCATCAGATATACCATGGAACACAGTGAGGACCGTCATCATCAAGTGGAGGAAATATGGGCAACAGTGACATCACCAACAGTGACCTCCCCAACAGTGACATCCCCAACAGTGACCTCCCCAACAGTGACATCCCCAACAGTGACCTCCCCAACAGTGACATCACCCCCGGCAGTGACCCCGCCCGACAGTGACCTCGCAAGAACTGGATGTCCCTCCAAAATGGAGGAAAAGACGAGAAGAAAACTGGTGTGGGAGGCGGCCAAGAGGCCTACAGCAACATGGAAGGAGCTGCAGGAATATGTGGCCAGTCCTGGCTGTGTGGTCCATGTGACACCGATCTCTGTGTTCTTCATATGTCTGGGCGATGGGGGAGGGGAAGACTGAAGACTTTTCTTACGAAGAAGAACATCAAAGTCCGGCTACATTCTGCAAAACACATCTGAAGTCTCCCAGAATCATGTGGGAAATGTGTTCTGGTCTGATGACACCAAGGTGGAACTTTTTGGCCATAATTCCAAAAGATATATTTGGTGCAAAAACAACACTGCCCATCACCAGAAGAACACCATACCCACCGTGAAGAATGGTGGTGGCAGCATCATGCTTTGGGGCTGTTTTCCTTCAGCTGGGGCCTTAGTCCATGTAGAGGGAATTATGAACAGTCCCAAATACCGGTCAATATCGGCACAAAACCTTCCGGCTTCTGCTAGAAAGCTGAACATGAAGAGGAACTTCACCTTCCAGCATGACAACCACCCAAAGCATCCATCCAGATCCACAAAGGAATGGCTTCACCAGGAGAAGAGGAAAGTTGTGGAATGGTCCAGCCAGAGCCCAGACCTGAATCCGATGGAAAATGTGTGGGGGGATGTGAAGAGGGCTGTGTGCAGGAGATGACACGCAATCCGACAGATTTGGGGTGTTTCTGCAAGGAAGAGCGAGCAAATATTGCCGAGTCAGGATGTGCCGTGCTGATAGACTCCTCCCCAAAAAGACTGAGTGCCGGAATCACATCAAAAGGGGCTTCAACAAAGGATTAGTGTAAGGGTGTGAACACTTATGCAACCAGATTATTGTAGTTTTTTATTATTACTTCCCCCACCTAAAAGATTTCAGTTTGTTGTTCAGCCGAGTTGTACAGTTTATAGGTCACATTAAAGGTGGAAAAAGTTCTGAAATAATTAATCTTTGTCTCGTTTTTTTACATCCCAGAAACCTGACATTTTACCCGGGGGGTGAAGACTTTTTA
>NW_028321339.1:0-50000 GCF_062004578.1 Staurois parvus | reverse complement strand
CCTGACCGGGCCATTGTTTGCGTTACGGCGCTGCGTTACTTTGACAATTGCGCGGTCATGCAATGCTGTGCCCAAATGAAATTTAGGTCCTTTTCCCCCACAAATGGAGCTTTCTTTCGGTGGGATTTGATCGCCTGTGTAGGTTTTATTTTTTGCGCTATAAACAAAGAAAAGTCGACAATTTTGAGAAAACAATATTTTTTTACTTTTTGACTATTAACCCCTCGCCTACCGGGCACTTCTACCCCCTTCCTGCCTACAGGGCACTTCTACCCCCTTCCCGCCCCCAGGCCAATTTCCAGCTTTCAGCGCTGTCACACTTTGAATGACAATTGCGCGGTCATGCAACATTGAACCCATATGAAATTTTTATCATTTTTTTGAGACAGATAAGAGTTTTCTTTCGGTGGTATTTAAATCACCTCGGGGGGTTTTTTTTTTTATTTTTTGCTAAACAAACCAAAAACCACTGAAAATTTTTTTGATAGTTTTTGTTATAAAATTTTGTAGACAAGTGATTTTTTTTTTCCTTCACGGGCGTGCGCTAATGAGGCTGCAGTGATGGGCACTGACGAGGAGGCACTGGTAGGTGGCACTGATGGGCATTGACAGGCATCACTGATGGGCACTGACAGGCAGAACTCATATGGCACTGATAGGGGACACTAATAGGCGGCACTGACTGGCACTGTTAGTGACACTGACTGGCATTGATAGGTGGCACTGAAAGGCAGCTTAGATGGGCACTATGTGGCATTGATGTGCACTGGTAGGCACTGAAATGTGGCACTGATGGACACTGACAGGTGGCACTGCTGGGGCTACACTGATCATCAGTGCCCTGATGATCAGTGTAGATGTCCCCTCCGCGGAATGCAGATTACCGGCTCTCCTCTGTCAGCGTGACGGCTCATGAGGAGAGAAATGCCGATAACCGGCATTTCCCTATTTACATGTGATCAGCTGTGATTGGACACAGCTGATCACATGACTGAGCCGACATTTTCGGCTCTTTCCATTGATCGGTGATCCGCTGTGTCCGAGGGACACAGAGCACCGCCGATCGCCGCGCACTCCCAGAGCCACGCATGCGCAGTTAGGGTGGGAGAACATCCTATGACATCCTCCCAGAACGAGAGAACCGCCTTGCACCCGTCATTTCCTTAGATGGCGGGAGGAGGCGGTTAAACATGTCCAGTAAAAAGGTTTTAAAAAAATCCCATTGTCATAAATTCACCTGTGCATTTTTTTTTTATTTTTTGCACTATAAACAAAGAAAGGCCGACAATTTTGTAAAAATAAAAAAAATATACATTTTTGACTTTTTGCTATAAAACATATCCAATTAAAAAAACAATTTTAAAAAAATCAAATTTCGTCATAAATTTAGGCAAAATGTATTCCGCTCCGTGTCTTTGCTATAAAAAAAAAAAAAAGGATATGTGTAAACTAATTGAAAGTTATAGCATTTACAAATGGCGGTATAGATACTGGAATTATTTTTGTTCCTACTAGTAATGGCAGCAACCAACGACTTAAAGAGGGACTGCGGGTGGCATTATGACACTTGTGGGGGGGGGGGGGCACCAATACAATGGTCAGTGCTAATAGAAAAAAGCATGGACACTGTACTAATGGCACTGGGCAGGAAGGGGTTATCTGGGATGATCAAAGTGTTAACTGTGTGCTTTACATTGTAAGCACACTGCTTTGTACTGGTCTGCTATGCAGAGCTATACAAAGCAGTGTGCAGGAGCGGACAGGGGAGAGATCTGTGGTGTTTATACACAGGTTTCTCCCCCATCAGTAATACTTGGTGATCACCGGCAGGGACCTGGTGATTGACAGCCGTGGCTGCGAATGATGGCACGGGTAGGGCGCGCGCATCCCACCCGGAACTGCAAAATCATGTATATATACACATAATTTTGCGCACCCGTGCCGCTCTGTAGAAGTATTTCTGCCATAGGGCAGCACAGAAGCGGTCAATGACTGGTTGGGAAGGGGTTACCATCTAGAGGGGATCAATCCTTGCCTAACAAGGTTTACTGTGCTGATTCTACTAAGGCAGTGGTCGGCAAGCCGCGGCTCGCGAGCCACATGCGGCTCTTTACACATTTTAATGCGGCTCTTCTGTGTGCCGGGCGCTCGCTCCCCTCCCCTCCCTCCTCTCGGGCGGCCGCTCCCCTCCCCTCCCTCCTCTCGGGTGGCCGAGGACTCTGCAGCTAGCCCAGCAATGATTGGCCAGTCTCGCTGCCACTCACATCCTGATAGCTAGTGATTGGCTGTCAGGATGTGTGTAGGCGGGGCAGCGTGACGAACGTGAGGGGAGCTAGGCTCCTCTCACAGTCCACCCTGAAGACCGGAACGGCGCGGATAGCACGGTGAGAGGAACGCGCGGAGCAAAGGTAAGTGAATTGACACAGGAGGGACTTGGCTTACTACTTGCTACTTACTTACTACTACTATATGGGGGATGAATTACTATATGGGGGATGAATTACTATGGGGGATGAATTACTATATGGGGGATGAATTACTATAGGGGGGATGAATTACTATATGGGGGATGAATTACTATATGGGGGATGAATTACTATATGGGGGATGAATTACTATATGGGGGATGAATTACTATATGGGGGATGAATTACTATATGGGGGATGAATTACTATGGGGGATGAATTACTATATGGGGGATGAATTACTATATGGGGGATGAATTACTATATGGGGGATGAATTACTATATGGGGGATGAATTACTATAAAAACTTATTGAAACTAAAAACAGTGTACCATCCTATGTATTTTCAGTTTTAAAAATGTGGCTCTCAAAATAAATTTCAATCGTGGTTTTGGCGAGATTTGGCTCAGTTGAAAAAAAAGGTTGCCCACCACTGTACTAAGGGATGTGTCAGTTTTTATTCCCTTTGGAGTGAGACAAAAACCGGCACATCCCTGTCAGGACAGAGCTCTGTGTAGTTGTCAATCACAGGGCTCTCTCCAGTCATCGGCTCTGCTGATTGGTGGGTCTTGACCATAAATCATCATCCGGGACCCACTGATCAGCTTGTGCTGTAATGAATCACAGCACAGCCGGGGTGGTGGGTGCAAGGTCTCCCCCGTCCCTGCTAGTCCCCTGGTGTGGTGCTGGAGAAAGATGGGGGGGGGAGGGGGCGGGTATGGGGAGATAAACAGCACAATGTTAAAAAAACTAAACATTTAAGTTGCCATAGAGCACCTCTGATTTAAATACAGTTTTGGTTCAAATTGATTTTTTTGGTTTATCAGGACAAGTAGATTGGGACACGGATTTAGTCCCTGGAAAAGTAGTTTTTTTTTCAAAAATGTCCACACCCGTGTATGCGGCCCTCTTCTTCCAACACAGTGAGTGACAGTTCCAGGTATACAGAGAAGGATGATGTGACTCACACTCCCCTTCTGCACAGAATACAAGGCGTTCTGTGAATGCACAAGGGGAAGTTCCCATCGTTTACTCCTCCATTCACAGAACGTCTTGCATTTGTGTGAATGGGGGAGGAGGAGAGAAGTGATCCTTCACTGTAGTACAGCCAGAACTGTCAAGTCACAGCAACAGAAGAGTGACAGAAAATCTGGAGTAAATGAAAATTGCAATTTATACAGTAAGCAGCAGCACAACAGGCATAGAACACTCATCACTGAAGAGAACGTATTCACATCGTGCTGGAGAAGAAAAATATTGATCTTTTATATTATATACACACTATATTGCCAAAAGTATTGATCCAGCCCTCCCAATCATGTGATTCAGGTGTCCCAATCCCCTCCATATCATGTGATTCAGGTGTCCCAATCCCCTCCATATCATGTGATTCAGGTGTCCCAATCCCCTCCATATCATGTGATTCAGGTGTCCCAATCCCCTCCATATCATGTGATTCAGGTGTCCCAATCCCCTCCATATCATGTGATTCAGGTGTCCCAATCCCCTCCATATCATGTGATTCAGGTGTCCCAATCCCCTCCATATCATGTGATTCAGGTGTCCCAATTCCCTCCATATCATGTGATTCAGGTGTCCCAATCCCCTCCATATCATGTGATTCAGGTGTTCCAATCCCCTCCATGGACACAGGTGTATACAATCAAGCCCCTAGGCATGCAGACTGCTTCTACAAACATTGGTGAAAGAATGGGTCGCTCTCAGTAGCTCAGTGACTCCAAGCGTGGTCCCGTGATAGGTGGCCAACTGGGCAATAAGTCCATCCGTGACATTTCCTGGCTACTAAATATTCCACGCTCAACTGTTAGTGGGATTATAACAAAGTGGAAGCAACTGGGAACAACAGCCACTCAGCCACCAAGTGGTAGGCCACGTCACATGACAGGGCGGGGTCAGCGCATGCTGAAGCGCACAGTGCGCAGAAGTCACCAACTGTCTGCAGAGTCAATAGCTAAAGACCTCCAAACTTGGTGTGGCCTTCAGATGAGCCCAACAACAGTGCGTAGAGAGCTTCATGGAATGGGTTTCCATGGCCGAGCAGCTGCATCCAAGCCTTCCATCACCAAGTGCAATGCAAAGCGTTGGATGCCGAGGTGTAAAGCACACCGCCACTGGACTCTAGAGCAGAGGAGACGTGTTCTCTGGAGTGACCAATCATGCTTCTCTGTCTGGCAATCCGATGGACATGTCTGGGTTTGGTGGTGGACAGGAGAACGGTACTTGCCTGACTGCATTGTGCCAAGTGTACAGGTTGGTGGAGGGGGGATTATGGTGTGGGGTTGCTTTTCAGGGGTTGGGCTTGGCCCCCTAGTTTCAGTGAAGGGAACTCTTAAGGCGACATTTTGGACAATTTCACCCTCCCAACTTTGTGGGAAGAGTTTGGGGATGGCCCCTTCCTGTTCCAACATGACTGCCCACCAGTGCACAAAGCAAGGTCCATAAAGACATGGAGGAGCCAGTTTGGGGTGGAGGAACTTGACTGTCCTGCACAGAGTCCTGACCTCAACCCCATAGAACACCTTTGGGATGAATTAGAGCAGGGACTGCGAGCCAGGCCTCCTCCCCCGACATCAGTGCCTGACCTGACAAATGTGCTTCTGGAAGAATGGTCCAACCTTCCCATAGACACCCTCCTAAACCTTGTGGGGGGCCTTCCCAGAAGAGTTGAAGCTGTTATAGATGCAAAGGGCGGGGCCAATAAAAAGTTATTAAAATGTTTTTTTTTTTTTTTTTTTTTTTAAAGGAACTGTGCAAAAAATAAATGGTTTTTCAAAAAGTTTAAAGTGCCCCTGTCCCCTCTCGCACGTAGTGGTGAACGCATACGTAGGCCACGCCCACATATGTAAATGGTGTTCAAACTACACATGTGAGGTATCACCACGAACGTTGGAGCGAGAGCAATAGTTCTGGCACTAGACCTCCTCTGTCACTTTACATCGCTAACTTGTACACATTTTTTAAGTGTCACCCATGGAGATTTTTAAGTACCGCAGTATCACGCCATTCCACGAGCGTACGCAATTTTATAGTGCGACATGTTGGGTATCGATTTACTCGCCGTAGCATCCTCTTTCAGATTGTACAAAAAAATTGGGGTATATATATATTTTTTTTTTTAATCAAAGTGTATTTTTTGCAAAAAATATATATTCATTTTTAAAATGCGCATTTCAGTTTTCAGCCAAGTGCATTCTGAATTTTCGGTTTCTGTTTCGGCAACAGAATTTTCATTTCGATGCACAACTAATAAAAAAAAAAAATACATATACACACACACACACACACACACACACACACACACATATTTTTTTTTTTTTTTTTTTTTTTTTTTTTTATATTACACACAGCATATCAAAATAGAAAGGAAGAAAAAAAAAAAAAAAATAGTAAAAACATAATGACCTCCCATCTATTATGCCCGCACACGGAGCACAGATGAAGCCCGCAGTGACAGTGACAGTGGGCAGTGCCTACATCGAATTTTTATCCAGGTGACAGCACTCAGCAGTAACTAGGTGCGATAGAAATACATGGCAGGGCTGGGATAAGTCGTCTATTACTGTCTATTGCACTTGCAGTCACTCCCACACAGCTAACTGGTGGGAAAATAGATATAAACACCGCCCAGACGGCAGACAGCCGGTCTCCGCCCCCGAGGTCTGTGTGTGAGTCTCCGCCCCCGAGGTCTGTGTGTGGGGATTTTACATAGGACAGTGATTGGGAACCTGTACAGGGATTTCCACTCAATCGTAGGACACATATGACTTCTAGAACTGTCCAAACGGTAAACCCCGACACACAATCCTCTCCCAGCTGAACAGTCTAATGATCCATTTATTGATCATATCTACAAACACTATCTATACCACAGGAGACCTGACAAACTTCTCAGAGGGTCCCATCATCTGAACCCCCCTTCCCCCCATCTACAGGGAGAACAGAAATCCTTCCATGCTGGGATTGGTGGGGGTTATGTGCATTTATATCCAGGGGAGTGGTCACCAGAAGTGGCCCTTTGCTTTCTTTTATTTACACCCTGATCTACTATTCCTGCCACCGACGCCAGCCGCCGGGCACACTCCCTCCCCTCTCCCCCCCCCCTCGACGCCAGCCGCGGGGCACACTCCCTCCCCACCGACGCCAGCCGCCGGGCACACTCCCTCCCCCCCCCCTCCCGACGCCAGCCGCCGGGCACACTCCCTCCCCCCCCCCCCCCCCCCCGACGCCAACCGCGGGGCACACTCCCTCCCCCCCTCACCACGACGCCAGCCGCGGGGCACACTCCCTCCCCCCTCCCCCCCCCCTCGACGCCAGCCGCGGGGCACACTCCCTCCCCACCGACGCCAGCCGCGGGGCACACTCCCTCCCCACCGACGCCAGCCGCGGGGCACACTCCCTCCCCACCGACGCCAGCCGCGGGGCACACTCCCTCCCCACCGACGCCAGCCGCGGGGCACACTCCCTCCCCACCGACGCCAGCCGCGGGGCACACTCCCTCCCCACCGACGCCAGCCGCGGGGCACACTCCCTCCCCACCGACGCCAGCCGCGGGGCACACTCCCTCCCCACCGACGCCAGCCGCGGGGCACACTCCCTCCCCACCGACGCCAGCCGCGGGGCACACTCCCTCCCCACCGACGCCAGCCGGGGGGGGCACTACTTGTCCCACTGACACCAAGGAGGTATCAATTACTTCCACTGATGCCACGAATTTCTACTCCCACTGGGCACAGTCCGTTGTATGTACTGTGGGAGACCAGATATGGTGAATGCAGGGTCCAGGGTTTAGGAACACTAATGCAGGCCATAGACTGTTCGTTTATCAGCAGATTTTTCGTACGAAAGAACAATCGGTCAATTTTCGCACTGTTAGTGGGGCAATGGCATCGGCCGATTTTTGCGGTTCCTCCTCATTTCTTTTATAGATCGTGCTGGAAAATGTGTGAAAAATGGCCAATTTTCGCAATCATTGGTGGTAACATCGCTTTACAGAACAAAGTTTTGTTTTTCGAACGAAAAATCGGCCAATAAACGAACCGTCTATGGCCTGCATAAGGGTGCTTCTCCCAGTCCCCTAGACCAGCGATCTCATCCAAATTTTGCAAACGGAGGGCCAGTTTACTGTCCTTTGTAAATATAAACTGATAAATACCATTTCTCATCAGCAGTACATAGCAGGCTTGTGACTTCAGTGTCCAGCAGTGCACTGGTTAAAGCTTGTAGGAGGAGTTTTCATTCTCCTCCGATTGTCCTGTGAGGCTGCATAACTCCTGGTCCTTTGGACAGCATTAATCACATGCACTCCCCCCCTTTCAAAAAAAAAAAAAAAAAAAAAAAAAGACAGGATCAAACAGCCTTTTTACACAATGTGGAGGATTAACCCCTTAGGTTCCACACAGTGAGTATAACCAGCATGCTTTACTGCATCTACAGACTGCTTGTACTGTTGGGGGTTTAGTGACATTTTAAACCCTGGCTTCCTTGGAAGATGGTGCTCCCCTGCACTCTGCTGTGGGCAGTTCCTCAGCAATCCCCTGGCACAATGCATGGCTATGGCCTCTGCACTGTACCTGATGACATCAGAGGACCTTAGACTGTCAGAGTGAAGGGAAGAAGAGGCTGAGGGAACTGGGCAATCCAGCTGTCGAGAAACTACAAATCCTATCATCCCTCTGAGGCTGAGTTCACACCTGGGCAATCCAGCTGTCGAGAAACTACAAACCCCATCATGCCTCTGAGGCTGGGTTCACGCCTGGGCAATCCGGCTGTCGAGAAACTACAAATCCCATCATGCCTCTGAGGCTGGGTTCACGCCTGGGCAATCCAGCTGTCGAGAAACTACAAATCCCATCATGCCTCTGAGGCTGGGTTCACGCCTGGGCAATCCGGCTGTCGAGAAACTACAAATCCCAATAGCCTCTGAGGCTGGGTTCACGCCTGGGCAATCCGGCTGTCGAGAAACTACAAATCCCAATAGCCTCTGAGGCTGGGTTCACTCCTGGGCAATCCAGCTGTAAAGAAACTACAAATCCCATCATGCCTCTGAGGCTGGGTTCACGCCTGGGCAATCCAGCGGTGGAGAAACTACAAATCCCATCATGCCTCTGACGATGGGGTCACACCAGGGTAATCCAGCTGTAAAGAAACTACAAATCCCATCATGCCTCTGAGGCTGGGTTCACACCAGGGCAATCCAGCTGTAAAGAAACTACAAATCCCATCATGCCTCTGACGCTGGGGTCACACCAGGGTAATCCAGCTGTAAAGAAACTACAAATCCCATCATGCCTCTGAGGCTGGGTTCACACCTGGGCAATCCAGCTGTCCAGAAACTACAAATCCCATCATGCCTCTGAGCCTGGGGTCACACCTGGGCAATCCAGCTGTAAAGAATGAAATGTGTGAACGATGCCGCCAGCTCCTGTCCTCCACCTGTAGAGGACTCAGATGCGTTTTGCCCCTTTTTGGGACATAAGGCCCCATGCACACAGGGGGACACTTCTCAACAATGGAAACTGACTGCTGGAAATCGTAGGTTAAAAAACGTCTGTTTAGTCACATTTGCATACCGCGTTTATGCGCGTTTGCATTTAGAAGCGTTTTTTTTTTTTTAAGATAAGCACAGGAGAACCTCCCAAATACCCAGAATGCACTGAAAAGTGGTAAATTATTAACTATTTCAGACTGTTTCAGAGAAATACAGAGAGTAGAAGCAGAGACAGCAGTATGTGTTGAGATTAGCTTAGGTGTAAATTGCTCATTAATATTTCTATTGTTTCCGAGGGTGGGAAAGGTGTCTGGTGGAGGGAGTCATTGAGGCCACCTGGCAGGGGGTCTTCATGATTTATTTATTTATCGAGTTTATATAGCGCCAAAGGGTTTGCTCAGCGCTGTACAATAGAGGGGGGATAATACATGAAACAGTACAGTAACATCAAACAGCACACGAGGGGTAAGAGGGCCCTACTCTTTTGAGCTTACAATCTAGGAGGGAGGGGGTAGAGGTACAGGAGGAAGTGGCTGTGGGGGATGGAGTGGTAGGAGGAGGGAAGGGCAGCAGCTGTTAGGTGAGGGTGGGGTAGGCTTCCCTGAAGAGGTGGGTTTTCAGGGAGCGCCTGAAGGTGAGGAGGGAAGGTGACAGTCTGATAGATTGGGGTAGTGAGTTCCAGAGGATGGGGGAGGACCTGGAGAAGTCTTGCAGTCGTGCGGGGGAGGAGGAGACCAGGGAGCAAGATAGAAGGAGGTCCTGTGAAGAGCGAAGGGTACGGGTAGGGTGGTACCTGGGAATCAGGTCGGTGAGGTAGTTAGGGGCAGTGTTGTGAATGGCCTTATAGGTCAGGGTGAGCAATTTGAATTTAATGCGTTGGGCAATGGGGAGCCAGTGGAGGGAGAGGCAGAGGGGGGTGGCAGAGGGGGAGCGGCTGGTGAGGTGGATGAGTCTGGCCGCTGAGTTCAGGATGGTCTGAAGCGGGGAGAGCCTGCACTGGGGTAGGCCGGTGAGGAGGGAGTTGCAGTAGTCCAGGCGTGAGATAATCAGGGAGTGTACTAGTAGTTTAGTGGTGTCTGGGGTAAGGAAGGAGCGTATCTTGGCGATGTTCCGGAGGTGGAGCCTGCATGTGTTTGTGAGAGATTTGATATGAGGTTGGAAGGAAAGGTTTGAGTCCAGAATGACGCTAAGGACCTTGGCTTGCTGGGCGGGATTGATGGTGGTGTTGTTGGTAGTGATGGAAAGGATGGGGGGGGGTGCGGGAAGGGGGGAAGACGAGAAGCTCGGTTTTGGAGAGGTTGAGTTTGAGGAAATGGAGCGACATCCAGTCAGAGATGTCATTTAGGAGGTGAGTGATGCGGGCGGAGAATGTGGGGGTGAGGTGAGGGGTGGATAGGTAGATTTGAGTATCATCAGCGTAGTGGTGGTAATTGAAGCCGTGGGAGTGTATGAGTTTGCCAAGGGAGGAGGTGTAGATGGAGAAGAGAAGGGGTCCAAGGACAGAGCCCTGGGGGACCCCAACAGAGAGGGGGAGGGAAGAGGAGGTGGCACCGTTGTAGGAAACGCTGAAGGAGCGTTGGGATAGATAGGACGAGAACCAGGAGAGAGCGGTGTCTCTGATGCCAAGGGAGAGTAGTTTATTAAGGAGGAGGGGGTGGTCAACTGTGTCAAAGGCCGCGGAGAGGTCTAGGAGGAGGAGGACAGAGTAGTCGCCTTTGGCTTTGGCGGTTAGTAGATCGTTGGTGATTTTGAGTAAGGAGGTTTCGGTGGAGTGTAGGGGACGGAAGCCGGACTGTAGTGGGTCAAGGAGGTTGTTGTCAGTTAGGTGGGCGCTTAAGCGATCGTAGACCAAGCGCTCAAGGAGCTTGGAAGTGAGTGGCAGCAGGGAGATGGGTCTGAGGTTGTTGAGGTCAGTGGGGTCAAGGGAGGGCTTTTTGAGTATGGGGGTGATGTGCGCATGTTTTAGGGGGAAGGGGAAGACGCCAGTAGAGAGGGAGAGATTGAAGATGTGGGTAAGGGAGCGGATGAGGGAAGGGGGGGGGGGGGGGTGACCGGAGGAGTTGAGAGGGGATAGGGTCCAGGGGGCAGGTAGTGAGGCGGGCTTCTGAGAAGACTCTGGTGACTTCCTCAGTGGTAGTAGGGCTGAAGGAGTGCAGTGATGGGGGGGTTACGGTAGGCAGGGCCTTGGGTGTGGTGGGGGGCAGTGCCGTTGCGAGGTCAGAGGAGGGGAGAGATGAGGGGGTGATGGAAGGGGGGAGGCTAGATGGGGAGGTAGATTGCAAGTTGACTATGTCCTTGCGGATTGCGTCAATCTTGATGAGTGGCAATCTCGTGGGCGGTAAGTGAGGTACTGAGTGGAGGAGGGGGGGGGAGCGAGCAGGGAGTTGAAGGTGGAGAAGAGTCGGCGAGGGCAGGTGGAGAGGGTGTTGATCAGGTTAACGAAGTAGGCCTGCTTGGCGGCGTGGAGGGAGGAGGTGTAGGTGAGGAGGGCAGATTTGTAGAGGGAGAATGCATGAGGGGACCTGGTTTTGTGCCATAGTCTCTCCAGCGCATGACTGCGACGTTTGAGGCATTTAGTATGGTCGTTCTGCCAGGGTAGGAGCGGTCTGGGGTTGATGTTGCGTGTGGTTAGGGTGCCAGAGAGTCTAGGGTAGCTGACAGCGAGTCTTTGTACGCGGTGATGGCTAGGTCAGGACATGACAGTGGAAGGATGCTGTCGTGTAAACGGTCGGCAGCCGAGTGGAGGGGGGCCGGGTGCAGGTTGCGGCTGGTGATGGTTTGGCGCACTGGGGGGGGGGGGAGTTAGGGGAAGGGGAAATGGAGAACGTGAGGAGGTGGTGGTCGGAGAGAGGGAAGGGGGTGTTAGTGAAGTGGTTAAGGGTACAGAGGTTGAAGAAGACGAGGTCCAGGGTGTTCCCATTGATGTGGGTGGAGGATTGAGTGTATTGTGTGAGCGCGAAGGAGGAGGTTAGGTGGAGGAGTTGGGAGGTAGCTGGGGTGTTGTCGTTGATGGGGATGTTGAAGTCTCCGAGGAATTTGGTGTGTGAATGGGCATTAACCCCTTCACGCCAGCGCCTCCCGACCCTTTAAGAGTTTCAGAAGTCGGGAGGCGGGGTTTAGGGTCATGTGACTGCCTTGACGCGCCGTCACATGATAGGGAAAGGTCCCGATCGAAAGAGATCGGGACCTTTTAGTGAGTACAGGACATGTTTGCTGGGAGCGCGCACGCTCTCGGCACATATGCCTTTTTTTAATAGAGTGCAAATGTGCGGCCGCTCGGCGTCTAGGCCCAGACACCGGGAGGCCACACATTTGCGTGCGGCCGGCGTGAAGAGGTTAACATCTTTTGTTTCCAAGGGTGGGAGAGGTCTGAGGTGTGAATTACTCATTAACATATCTCTGTTTCCAAGAGTGGGAGAGGTCTGAGGTGTGAATTGCTCATTAACATATCTGTTTCCAAGGATGGGCGAGGTCTGAGGTGTGAATTGCTCATTAACATATCTCTGTTTCCAAGGATGGGCGAGGTCTGAGGTGTGAATTGCTCATTAACATATCTCTGTTTCCAAGGGTGGGCGAGGTCTGAGGTGTGAATTGGTCATTACAATGTGTGACAAGCTTGGTAGGAACATCCTGTGTTCAGTGTTTTGTCCATCTGAGTACCTTGAAAACGCTTTGCATCCATTTGTCATGATGAAAAAAGGCTCTGGACAGCGTGGGGAACTGGAAGAGTTAAAAATGCAAATGCTTATAAACGCGATTTGCCGCGTTTACAAGCGTTTGAAACGCTGATAAAATCGACTGCTG
This sequence comes from Staurois parvus, assembly GCF_062004578.1. Taxonomy (NCBI): domain Eukaryota; kingdom Metazoa; phylum Chordata; class Amphibia; order Anura; family Ranidae; genus Staurois; species Staurois parvus. Next base: position 37,221 of record NW_028321339.1, on the reverse strand, counting down.
AACGCAAGTTTTCTGCGTTCAAACGACTGTAAACTCAACTGCCTGTAAACGACGATGTGTACATGGACACAGGAAAGCAGTCGGGAGAGTTCAGGGGCTGCTGAAAAAAAAAAAACGCAGAACAGCTCCTGAATGTCAGTTTATCAGCTGCAGTGTACATGAGCCCTAAAGCAGACGTAAATCCGTCTTTCCACTTGTACCTACAGGTAAGCCTATGATAAATATTGCGCTGCGCTCCTCTATTAACATCATCAAAAACACATTGATTACGTGTAAAAAAATAAACTAAAATAATATCTAATATAAAGTGTGAAAAAAAAAACAAATGTCCCCTGTGCTTATACCATCCCTTTATACTGTGGAAATAAATGTATCATTGTATATGCAGAGACTGATACATAGGAGTCCTCTTTCTTTTTGAGAAATCTGTGCTAATTAGATGAATACACTCCAGGTTCCAAAAACTTTTGCAGCATAAATACTTATATAAATATTTCCCCCTGATGAAGCCACGTGACCGGTGGCGTAACGCGTAGGGGAGGGGCTCTGACGTCACCGCGTGCAGTTGGCGAGTACAGACACAGTGGGTGTTAACACACTGCTACCTTTTCTTCTTAAAGGCTTGTTTATTTTAATGACAATGTGAGTGTGACAGACAGAGTTTGGCAATAAAAGGAGTTTTATAAGGATAAAGCACTAAAAGGAGTTTTATAAGGATAAAGCACTATCTTCTGTTTTTCTCTGCAATGATATACGTGGAGTTTGCTGGAGTCATTCTGGAGGATTGTTCCCCTGGAGGGGAGAAGGAGGGAAGATTCATCCATCCATCCACACACCCATAGATCCATACAGGAGAGGAGTGACAGCAGGTTAACCAGGAAAAGTGCGGTTTGGAGAGACTGTTTGAAGGTGATAAGCAGCCAAGCATACGTCATCCTTTTATAGGATAAACTGCGTGATTTCGCCTGTTGAGGCTGCAGACGGAGGTGAGCGCAGGATAGAGCTGTATTTATGCTGCAAACGGAACCTGGGGTGTATTCATCTAATTAGCACAGATTTCTCAAAAAGAAAGAGGACTCTTATGTATCAGTCTCTGGGTGTACAATGATACATTTATTTCCATAGTATAAAGGGATGGTAGAAGCACAGGGGACATTTGTTTTTTTCACACTTTATATTAGATTTTTAGTTTTTTGTTTTTTTTTTTTTTTTTACACGTAATCAATGTGCCTTTGATGATGATAATAGAGGAGCGCAGCACGATATTGATCTATATATTGGTTGACACTATTGTATGAGTTGGTGTGAAGTGTTTGCAAACCTAAAAACATTTTGTTTGATTTAATATATGTTTATTGAATATTTTTGGGTTGTGTTTGCAGAGAATTCACTGCATTGGCTCACAGGTGGACAGTTGGTCTATGATAAATCTTACAGGCAGGTAAAGTGAACATCTCCTAAACGTCTACCATTTTATTGGGCAGCACAGTGGCTAAATGGTTAGCACTTCCCCCTGGCAGTACTCGGGTCGTTGGTTCGAATCCCAACCACGGCACCACCTGCCTGGAGTTTGCATGCTCTCCCTGTGCCTACGTGGGTTTCCTCCGGGTACTCTGGTTTCCTCCCACACTCCAAAGACATGCTGGTAGGTTAATTGGCTCCTGTCTAAATTGTCCCTAGTATGTGTATGTATGAATGTGAGTTAGGGACCTTAGATTGTACGCCCCTTGAGGGTTAGGGACCTTAGATTGTACGCCCCTTGAGGGTTAGGGACCTTAGATTGTACGCCCCTTGAGGGTTAGGGACCTTAGATTGTACGCCCCTTGAGGGTTGGGGACCTTAGATTGTACGCCCCTTGAGGGTTAGGGACCTTAGATTGTACGCCCCTTGAGGGTTAGGGACCTTAGATTGTATGCCCCTTGAGGGTTAGGGACCTTAGATTGTACGCCCCTTGAGGGTTAGGGACCTTAGATTGTACGCCCCTTGAGGGTTAGGGACCGATGTGAATGTACAATATATATATGTAAAGTGCTGCGTAAATTGATGGTGTTATATAAGTACCTGAAATAAATAAATTAAGGAGATATTGACATTTGTAGCAGGTGGTGTCATCACCAACACATGGGCACTGTACTCTGCATAGCCAGCATACACCACCCATTCAGAACGCCGTACCATGATCCTGTCTCCTGTATGCATGCGCAGGAGTGACGTCATCACTCCCAGCCAAAGAGCCGGAAGGGGGAAAGACGGAAGCCCCGGCGGAAAGACGGAAGCCCCGGCGGAAAGACGGAAGCCCCGGCGGAAAGACGGAAGCCCCGGCGGAAAGACGGAAGCCCCGGCGGAAAGACGGAAGCCCCGGCGGAAAGACGGAAGCCCCGGCGGAGAGGACGGAAGCCCCGGCGGAGAGGACGGAAGCCCCGGCGGAGAGGACGGAAGCCCCGGCGGAGAGGACGGAAGCCCCGGCGGAGAGGACGGAAGCCCCGGCGGAGAGGACGGAAGCCCCGGCGGAGAGGACGGAAGCCCCGGCGGAGAGGACGGAAGCCCCGGCGGAGAGGACGGAAGCCCCGGCGGAGAGGACGGAAGCCCCGGCGGAGAGGACGGAAGCCCCGGCGGAGAGGACGGAAGCCCCGGCGGAAAGACGGAAGCCCCGGCGGAGAGGACGGAAGCCCCGGCGGAGAGGACGGAAGCCCCGGCGGAGAGGACGGAAGCCCCGGCGGAGAGGACGGAAGCCCCGGCGGAGAGGACGGAAGCCCCGGCGGAAAGACGGAAGCCCCGGCGGAGAGGACGGAAGCCCCGGCAGCGCACCGCTTTACACGCAAGTCTGTCAAGATGTGTAAGTTTGAGGTGCATTCAGCACGATGACATTACCTGCAGAAGAACCATTTGGTTCTTAACCGCTTCCCGTCCGCCCTATAGTAGAAGTACTGCTACAGGGCGGCACGGGTGCGCAAAATCACATATATATACGTGACTTTGTAGTTCTGGGTAGGAGGCACCTCGACCGCGTCCTTACTCGCTCTGCAAATCGCGGCCGTCAATCACTGGGTCTCAGCCAGTGATTATTCGCCAGCGTCCGGTGATTGCCGAGCATCTCCGACTGGGGAGGGGGAGAACGGTTTGTAAACACAATTCTCTGCCCTGTCAGCTCCTGCACACTGCTTTGCATGGCTATGCATAGCACAGCCATGCAAAGCAGTGTGCTTACAGTGATGCACTAACTCAGGACACAGTAAAACAGCACAGGGTTAACCCTTCAATTGCCCCAGATGTTAACCCCTTCCTGCCCAGTGCCATTAGTACAGTGTCAGTGATTTTTATTAGCACTGATCACTGTATTGGTGTCACTGGGGATGTCAGTCAAAATGCCCGCCGCAGTCTCGCAGTAAGTCGCTGATCGCCGCCATTACTAGTAAATAAAAAAATCCCAGTATTTATACTGCCCTTTGTATAACTTTCATGTAAACCAATTACTTTACACGTATTGTGATTTTTTGTTTTAGCAAAAACATAAAAATACATTTTGGCCGAAATTTGATTTTTTTTTAATTTTTGTAATTGGATATGTTTTATAGCAAAAAAAAATATTTTTTTTTCAAAATTGTCTGTCATTCTTTGTATATAGCGCAAAAAATAAAAAAAGCACAGGTGATCAAATACCACTGAAAGAAAGCTCTATTTGTGGGAGGGAAAAAAAAAAAGAATATAAATTTCACTTGGGTGCAGCGTTGCACGACCACACAAAAAATGGCCTGGTCAGGAAGGGGGGCAAATCCTCTGGGGGGCAAGGGGTTAATCATAGAGGTCTCCACTGGAGACTGGAGTCTGCTTGAAGCCTGACAAGGTCTACTGGAAGCCTGACAAAATCCACTGGAAGACGGCCGAAAGCCCAAGAAAGTCTACCGAAAGACTTGACAAGGTCTGCTGGAGGCCTGACAAGTCTACTAGAAGTCTGGTTGAAGCCCGACAGGTCTACTGGAAGGCTGACAAGTCTACTAGAAGTCTGCTTGAAGCCTGACAGGTCTACTGGAGGACTACTGGAAGGCTGACAACTCTACCAGAGGTCTACTGGGAGACGGACAAGGCCTGCCGGAAGCCTGACAAGTCAACCTGACAAGGCCTGCCGGAAGCCTGACAAGTCAGCCTGACAAGGCCTGCCGGAAGCCTGACAAGTCAGCCTGACAAGGTCTGCTGGAAGCCTGACCAGTCTACTTACTGGAGTCTACTGGAAGCCCGACAAGCCGCTCCTGTCTGTCTCACACCGAGTTATCCACATGCTGAACTGACTGATGCAGGTTTGAGGGGCATTTTGAGCGATACCATTTTCATTGTTGTGAAACACAAAAGCAACACACACTTACGTGTTACCAAAACACACATTTTCTTTGCGCTTTGGAAATGCCAAGTGTGAATGGAGCCCGAGAGTCATGCCAATGGCTGTCAAAGTCTTTGCACGGCTTTATGGTACTTGTCTCCCCACAGCTGGAGTACCGAGGTGGCCCACCCCTGATGTAGATGACGGCACACAAATACAATTATCCGGCTCAGCCCATGTTACAGAGAACTTGCCAGATCCTAGCCATGAAAAAAATGGTTGTTCTGGCACGATGCAAGAAAAGAGCACCCCAACTTACCGTCCAGCACGCAGGGGGGGGGGGGGGGGGGTGACTGCTGGAAGCCTGACAAGGTCTACTGGAATCTACTGATAGACTGACAGGCTTCCAGCAGACTTCCAGTAGAAGTGACAAGTCTGCTGGATGTCCAAGTCTGCTGGAAGCCTGACAAAACCCACTGGAAGACGGCCGAAAGCCCAACAAAGTCTACCAGAAGACTTGACAAGGTCTACCAGGAGGCCTGACCAGGTCTACTGGAAGTCTGCTTGAAACCTGAAAGGTCTACTGGAGGACTACTGGAAGGCTGACAAGTCTACTGGAGGACTACTGGAAGGCTGACAAGTCTACTGGAGGACTACTGGAAGGCTGACAAGTCTACTGGAGGACTACTGGAAGGCTGACAAGTCTACTGGAGGACTACTGGAAGGCTGACAAGTCTACTGGAGGACTACTGGAAGGCTGACAAGTCTACTGGAGGACTACTGGAAGGCTGACAAGTCTACTGGAGGACTACTGGAAGGCTGACAAGTCTACTGGAGGACTACTGGAAGGCTGACAAGTCTACTGGAGGACTACTGGAAGGCTGACAAGTCTACTGGAGGACTACTGGAAGGCTGACAAGTCTACTGGAGGACTACTGGAAGGCTGACAAGTCTACTGGAGGACTACTGGAAGGCTGACAAGTCTACTGGAGGACTACTGAAAGGCTGACAAGTCTACTGGAGGACTACTGAAAGGCTGACAAGTCTACTGGAGGACTACTGAAAGGCTGACAAGTCTACTGGAGGACTACTGGAAGGCTGACAAGTCTACTGGAGGACTACTGGAAGGCTGACAAGTCTACTGGAGGACTACTGGAAGGCTGACAAGTCTACTGGAGGACTACTGGAAGGCTGACAAGTCTACTGGAGGACTACTGGAAGGCTGACAAGTCTACTGGAGGACTACTGGAAGGCTGACAAGTCTACTGGAGGACTACTGGAAGGCTGACAAGTCTACTGGAGGACTACTGGAAGGCTGACAAGTCTACTGGAGGACTACTGGAAGGCTGACAAGTCTACTGGAGGACTACTGGAAGGCTGACAAGTCTACTGGAGGACTACTGGAAGGCTGACAAGTCTACTGGAGGACTACTGGAAGGCTGACAAGTCTACTGGAGGACTACTGGAAGGCTGACAAGTCTACTGGAGGACTACTGGAAGGCTGACAAGTCTACTGGAGGACTACTGAAAGGCTGACAAGTCTACTGGAGGACTACTGAAAGGCTGACAAGTCTACTGGAGGACTACTGAAAGGCTGACAAGTCTACTGGAGGACTACTGAAAGGCTGACAAGTCTACTGGAGGACTACTGAAAGGCTGACAAGTCTACTGGAGGACTACTGAAAGGCTGACAAGTCTACTGGAGGACTACTGAAAGGCTGACAAGTCTACTGGAGGACTACTGAAAGGCTGACAAGTCTACTGGAGGACTACTGAAAGGCTGACAAGTCTACTGGAGGACTACTGAAAGGCTGACAAGTCTACTGGAGGACTACTGAAAGGCTGACAAGTCTACTGGAGGACTACTGAAAGGCTGACAAGTCTACTGGAGGACTACTGAAAGGCTGACAAGTCTACTGGAGGACTACTGAAAGGCTGACAAGTCTACTGGAGGACTACTGAAAGGCTGACAAGTCTACTGGAGGACTACTGAAAGGCTGACAAGTCTACTGGAGGACTACTGAAAGGCTGACAAGTCTACTGGAGGACTACTGAAAGGCTGACAAGTCTACTGGAGGACTACTGAAAGGCTGACAAGTCTACTGGAGGACTACTGAAAGGCTGACAAGTCTACTGGAGGACTACTGAAAGGCTGACAAGTCAACTGGAGGACTACTGAAAGGCTGACAAGTCTACTGGAGGACTACTGAAAGGCTGACAAGTCTACTGGAGGACTACTGAAAGGCTGACAAGTCTACTGGAGGACTACTGAAAGGCTGACAAGTCTACTGGAGGACTACTGAAAGGCTGACAAGTCTACTGGAGGACTACTGAAAGGCTGACAAGTCTACTGGAGGACTACTGAAAGGCTGACAAGTCTACTGGAGGACTACTGAAAGGCTGACAAGTCTACTGGAGGACTACTGAAAGGCTGACAAGTCTACTGGAGGACTACTGAAAGGCTGACAAGTCTACTGGAGGACTACTGAAAGGCTGACAAGTCTACTGGAGGACTACTGAAAGGCTGACAAGTCTACTGGAGGACTACTGAAAGGCTGACAAGTCTACTGGAGGACTACTGAAAGGCTGACAAGTCTACTGGAGGACTACTGAAAGGCTGACAAGTCTACTGGAGGACTACTGAAAGGCTGACAAGTCTACTGGAGGACTACTGAAAGGCTGACAAGTCTACTGGAGGACTACTGAAAGGCTGACAAGTCTACTGGAGGACTACTGAAAGGCTGACAAGTCTACTGGAGGACTACTGAAAGGCTGACAAGTCTACTGGAGGACTACTGAAAGGCTGACAAGTCTACTGGAGGACTACTGAAAGGCTGACAAGTCTACTGGAGGACTACTGAAAGGCTGACAAGTCTACTGGAGGACTACTGAAAGGCTGACAAGTCTACTGGAGGACTACTGAAAGGCTGACAAGTCTACTGGAGGACTACTGAAAGGCTGACAAGTCTACTGGAGGACTACTGAAAGGCTGACAAGTCTACTGGAGGACTACTGAAAGGCTGACAAGTCTACTGGAGGACTACTGAAAGGCTGACAAGTCTACTGGAGGACTACTGAAAGGCTGACAAGTCTACTGGAGGACTACTGAAAGGCTGACAAGTCTACTAGAAGTCTCCTTGAAGCCTGACAAGTCAGCCTGACAAGGTCTGCTGGAAGCCTTACCAGTCTACTTACTGGAGTCTACTGGAAGCCTGACAAGCCGATCCTGGCTGTCTCACACCGAGTTATCCACATGTTGAATTGACTGATGCAGGTTTGAGGGGCATTTTGAGCGATACCATTTTCATTGTTGTGGAACACAAAAGCAACACACACTTACGTATTACCAAAACACACATTTTCTTTGCGCTTTGGAAATGCCAAGTGTGAATGGAGCCCGAGAGTCATGCCAATGGCTGTCAAAGTCTTTGCAAGGCTTTATGGTACTTGTAGTCTCCCCACAGCTGGAGTACCGAGGTGGCCTACCCCTGATGTAGATGACGGCACACAATAAATACAATTATCCGGCTCAGCCCATGTTACAGAGAACTTAGCCATGAAATAAACGGTTATTCCGGCACGATGCAAGAAAAGAGAACCCCAACTCACCGTCCAGCACGCTGTCTTCACTGCAAAGCCCTTGGCCAAGGCGATCGCCTCCGCTAATGTCTCTAAACAATAAAGTTCTTTCAATGTCCAGATGAACCCTTCAAGGCCTGCAGTCCACGATCAGGACGAGTTTTCTCCCTAAGAGCCGACAGTCCGTCTGAGTCTTCCTCCAGGGATAGATCCGGCCGTCTCTCTCTATATATACTCGTGTATATAAGTCTGTGCAAGTGTGTGCATATGTTATGCAATATTGATTTGTACTGATGTAAAAGAAAAACAAAAAAACAAACACTTTAGGTACTTAGAAAGGTTTCCTGTCTGGAGACTTCTGCTACGAATGTGCGGACGTCACCGCTCTGAGAAGAGGTTGGCTCCACGGCTGGTACACCCCAGTGTATCAGGAATCCTGCATATAGGCATGCGGTCACACTCCGCTCCTTGTAAACATGGCTGTGGCCTTAGACGGGTATGAAACGTAGACTGCCGGTCCTGCTGCGGTCTATTGCTGACGTCTCCCTGGCCTGATGGCGATCTTCTCGGCTCCTTGTTTGTGCATGTGTTGCTGTAGAACCTCTACAGGTCAGGTGTGTGTGTGTGTGTGGGGGGGGGAAAGGGGGGGGGTGTGCTGAAATGTAAATCTATGGCCTCTCTTGGGGGCCCTTATGAGCTCGCCCTAAAATATCTGCCAATCAGATCGGACCATACGGGCGGGGGTGGGGGCAGATGCATATAGCAGTCACCCCCACCAGGGAATATGGATAGACTGCTTGAAAACAAAAAGGTGTTACCCGTGTCAATGGGGGTGGCCGTCTATGGGGGAGGGGATTGTATTAGACCTCAAGGATGTCTGGGGGGTTATATGAAGTGCACACCAGACAGGGAGAAGGTTTCTACTATTATTGGGGGATAACCAGGTAGGCACCCAATGTGTGTGGAGGAACTCCGGACCAGCCTGATTGTATACAAGATCTACTGTGCGTGTGTGGGGGAGGGGGAAGGATCTCCTGACCCGCCTCCTACAAGAAGGACAAAGTCAGGTCCTCGAACTTTACACTATTGGCTCTTCAAGGGCCTAAAGTGGAACCCCGCCTTGGATTTTGGTTTGTGTATATGGTATACTCCTCTATTCAGATAGCCCTCCCCTGTGGTAAATGGTATTGGCGTCCTGTAGGGCTCAGATCTGCTTTAGATGGTGACTGGCCCTCCTATGTTACGTATAGGGGGTCTCCTGTAGGCCTCAGACCTGCTACCACGGGTGAGCTGGTCCCCTCTAATGTGTATGGGGGTTCTCAGTAGGCCTCAAGTCTGCTTTGAGGTGCAACTTGGCCCCCCTATAACGTGTATAGAGGGTCACCTGTGTGCCTCAGGCCTCCAAAAAAGGGTGACTTAGCCCCCTATGTGTGTGGGGGGTCTACAGCTTGCTATGGGGTGTGTAGGCCCCCTATAAAAGGCATATGGGTGTCTTCTGCGGGATCTATAGGGAGCTTCTTTAGGCTTCAGTTCTATAAGTATGGGGTCTGTGGTGGGCCTAAGGCCTGCTGAACGGTGTGCGTGGCCCTAAGTATGATATATAAGGGGCCCCTAAAGGCTGTAGGGCTATATTCTATCGGTTAGGTGTCTGTGGGGGCCCTAGAGGCTTCAGGGCTGCATTCTATAGGTTAGGGGGTCTGTGGCGGCCTTCAGAATGATTAATAAGGGGCCCCCTAAAGACTTCAGGGTTACTTTCTATAATTAGGGGGTCTGTGGGGGCCCTATAGGTATCAGAGGGTCTGTCGTGGGTCTCAGGCTGGCTGTATAGTATGGGGGACCCTCAATGTGGTATATTTTGGGTCCCTGTAGGCCTCAGGCCTGTTGTATAGTATGAGTGGCCCTCAGTATGATGTATATGGGGCCCCCGTAGGCCTCAGGCCAGATATATGGTATGAAGGGTCCTCAGTCTGATGTATATGGAGCCCCTATAGGCCTCAGGCCTGCTGTATACTATGTGTGGCCCTCAGTCTGATGTATATGGGGCCCCTGTAGGCCTCAGGCCTGCTGTAGAATATGAGTGGCCCTCAGTATGGTATATATGGGGCCCCTGTAGTCCTCCGGCCTGTATTCTGTAGGTCAGGGGTCTCCTGTAGGCCTCAAGCCTGACCTAAATTAGTCCGCCCCCTCAGTAGGATCGACGAGGGTCTCTGGTGAGGCCTTTCTTTGCGTCCAGGGGGGTCCTCGGTAGGCCTCGGTGGTCTATACTAGGCCTGCAGCGGATCTCCAGTAGGCCTCGGGCCCGCTGTCTCTCCTCAGTCAGGCGGGAGAGGTGGTCAGGCCCCGGCTCTCCTCCCGGAGGGACCCCTCCTCCACCTCCACTCTCCTTGGCGGTAGTCCTGGTAACGTCACGCTGTCCTCCTCCGCCGCCACCTCCGAGTATAATCCGTGCGCGATCCGAGTGTGTGCGGGGATCCCAGTACAAGATGGCGGCCGCGCGGGGTCACGTGACACTCTCCCCCCTCTCTCCCAGACAGCGCGGGGTGGGGCCTCTCGCGAGGACGGCGCTCACAGGAGAAGGCCGAGAGACCAGAAACCAGAGTCCAATCGGAGCTAGCCAACGAGAGCACGTGAACTAAGCCGAGGCCAATAGCAACGCGCTGATATTGTTTTTTTTCTTCACTGTCAAACCGTACAGCTTTATTAAACCTCAACACAAACTTTCTAGACAATTCAAATCCACTCGAAAAGCCAAATTAAAGAGATAAATCATATGTAATATAAAAAATAATAACAACAAATGTAATATTATTCTTTATAATAAAGCGGTGTGGATATAAACATCGCGTCACGGGAAGATACTTCCGGTACAGGGGCGGAAGTCGTACGTGAGGCTTCGGCGTTGGGTGTAGTGGGTGGAGCCCGTCATGTTGGTTTGCTGCCACGCCCACCCGGTTACATGCCCAGCAGAGGACATTGCCGCTCTGTTGACAGATCACGTGGTCCACTGCCGGGTTGATGACGCAGTGCAGCCAGAGTTCGGCCATGTTGTTAGCGCGGCGGTCATGTTTTTGGAACCGTTTCCATGGAGACCAATATGCAGCACATCGTATAATATATATAAATGTAAAAAAAATAAATTTTTAGAAATATCATTCAGTAAAAATTGCCAGTAAATGCAACAAACCCTTAATGTAAATAATTTACAGAGGAAAAGCCCGCCCCAATTGTTTTGGATAGTGTCAGCGTGGGTTAGACACTGTGGCGGGCTTGTGCAGCCATCATTTACTAATATATGGAGTTTTCCTCTCACTTCCTGTTCTGGTGACCACACAAGAAGTGACGGGGGATCTCCACAGTGGGGACACAGCCATAAAAACCTGACAGAGATTCTATTAACCGCCCAATCCAAAACTAAACAAATACATTGCTTGGCATTCCTCTTTACCCCAAATATTGAAGAGCAGCCCAGGACAGGGTGGGGAATAGAGAGAACCTGTCAGGTTTTTATTTGCAGGCTTATATTTCCTTTGCTTTACCGTTAGTGACGTTGTCCTTTTAGTAAAACCCACCCCTTTAGTGCGGTCTGGCTAGTATAATGCTTCCCTTCCTTCCACTGCCTATGTGGTCCTCCCCAGCACCGTACAGTCATGGCACCACAATGCTGTTCTTTCCTATGGAAGAACCAATCTCCTCTGGATGACTGAAGACCACCATGAATATGGCTTTGGATGATTGAAAGCCTCCATGAATACGGCTCTGGATGACTGAAGGTCTCCATGAATAAGGTTCTGGATGGCTAAAGGCCACCATGAATACAGCTCTGGATGACTGAAGGCCTCCATGAATACGGCTCTGGATGACTGAAGGCCTCCATGAATACGGCTCTGGATGACTGAAGGCCTCCATGAATACGGCTCTGGATGACTGAAGGCCTCCATGAATACGGCTCTGGATGACTGAAGGCCTCCATGCATACGGCTCTGGATGACTGAAGGCCTCCATGAATACGGCTCTGGATTACTGAAGGCCTCCATGAATACGGCTCTGGATGACTGAAGGCCTCCATGAATACGGCTCTGGATGACTGAAGGCCTCCATGAATACGGCTCTGGATGACTGAAGGCCTCCATGAATACGGCTCTGGATGACTGAAGGCCTCCATGAATACGGCTCTGGATGACTGAAGGCCTCCATGAATACGGCTCTGGATGACTGAAGGCCTCCATGAATACAGCTCTGGATGACTGAAGGCCTCTATGAATAGGGTTCTGGATGACTAAAAGCCTCCGAGAATAGGGTTCTGGATGACTAAAAGCCTCCGAGAATAGGGTTCTGGATGACTGAAGGCCACAATGAATATGGCTCTGGATAACTAAAGGCCATCATGAATAAGGTTCTGGTTGACTTAAGGCCGCCATGAATATGGCTCTGGATGACTAAAAGCCTCCAAGAATATGGCTCTGGGTGATTGAAGGCCACCATGAATACAGCCCTGAATGACTGAAGGCCTCCATGAATACGGCTCTGGATAACTGAAGGCCTCCATGAATACGGCTCTGGAAGACTGAAGGCCTCCATGAATACGGCACTGGAAGACTAAAGGACTCCATAAATACAGCCCTGGTTGACTGAAGGTCACCATGAATACGACTCTGGATGACTGAAGGCCACCATGAATACGACTCTGGATGACTGAAGTACACCATGAATACAGCTCTGGATGACCAAAGGCTGCCAAGAATATGGCTCTGTATGACAAATAGAGAGGGGGAATCTCCCTAATGAGAGAACAGACGGCATTAAAAACCTAGGTGTTCTAATCTGTCTGCACTCTGTCCAAAACTACAAAAAAAGTTTTGCCTTTAGTTATACACGGCTCAAAAAAATTAAATGAACACTTTGAAAACCCATCAGATCTCAATGGGGAGAAATCTCCTGCTGGATCTCTATACTGACATGGGCGGGGTAATGTGTGGGGAACGTAAGGATGCCCCATCGTTTGATGGAAATAAAAATGATCGACCTACAGAGGACTTAATTCAAAGGCCCCCCCGAAAATCAAAGTGATAAAATGATGCAGCAGGCGAGTCCATTTGGCTGAAATGTCATTGCAGCAACTCAGAATGGTCCTCAGTGGTTTGTATGGCCCCCACTTGCTTGTATGCGTGCCTGACAACGTCGGGGGGCCTCCTAATGAGACCACGGATAGTGTCCTGGGGGATTTCCTCCCAGATCTGGCATCGCTGAGCTCCTGGACAGACTGAGGTGCAACCTGGCGGCGTCGGATGGACCGAAACATGATATCCCAGAGGTGTTCTATTGGATTTAAGTCAGGCGAGTGTGGGGGCCATTCAATGGTATCAATTCCTTCATCCTCCAGGAACTGCCTGCATACTCTCACCACATGAGGCTGGGAATTTTTGTGCACCAGGAAAAACCCAGGACCCACTTACATCAGGAGGAACCCAGGACCCACTGCACCAGCAGGAACCCAGGACCCACTGCACCAGCAGGAACCCAGGACCCACTGCACCAGGAGGAACCCAGGACCCACTGCACCAGCGTAGGATCTGACAATGGGTCCAAGGATTTCATCCCGATATTTAATGGCAGCCAGGGTGCCATTGTCTAGCCTGTAGAGGTCTGTGTGTCCCTCCATGGATATGCCCCCCCCCAGACCATCACTGACCCACCACAAAACGGTGATGCTCAACAATGTTACAGGCAGCAGAACGTTCTCCACGGCTTCTCCAGATCCTTTCACGTCTGTCACATGTGCTCAGGGTGAACCTGCTCTCATCTGTGAAAAGCACAGGGTGCCAGTGGTGGACCTGCCAATTCTGGGGTTCAATGGCAAATGCCAATCCAGCTCTATGGTGCCAGACAGTGAGCACAGGCTCCATTAGAGGACGTCGGGCCCTCAGGCCAACCTCATGAAGTCTGTTTCTGATTGTTTGGTCAGAGATATTCACACCAGTGGCCTGCTGGAGGTCATTTTGTAGGGTTCTGACAGTGGTCATCCTGTTCCTCCTTGCACAAAGGAGCAGATACCGGTCCTGCTGATGGGTTAAGGACCTTCTACGGCCCTGTCCACCTCTCCTAGAGGAACTGCCTGTCTCCTGGAATCTCCTCCATGCTCTTGAGACTGTGCTGTGAGAGACAGCAAAACCTTCTGGCAATGGTACGTATTGATGTGCCATCCTGGAGGAGTTGGACTGCCTGTGCAACCTCTGTAGGGTCCAGGTATGGCCTCATGCTACCAGTAGTGACACTGACCCTAGCCAAATGCAAAACTAGTGAAAAACAGTCAGAAAAGATGAGTAGGGAAAGAAATGTCAGTGGCCTCCACCTGTACAACCATTCCTGTCTTGGGGGTCGTCTCATTGTTGCCCATCTAGTGCACCTGTTGTTAATTTCATGAACCCCAAAGCAGCTGAAACTGATTAACAACCCCCTCTGCTACTTACCTGACCAGATCAATATCCCAGGAGTTCCATTGACTTGATGCTAGACCCGGATTACAAAGTCTGCCTTTCTTTTTCTTGAGCAGTGTACTTTACGTTGAAGATGTCAAACTCAGAAGAAGACCAGGTGAGGAAGCCGGCGCCGTTGGAGAAGCTCACAGACATCTCACCACTGGAGGATACATATGCTATTGGGGCTTTGGTTGCTCTTTAACCATTTCAGTGCTGCTGCCACCATAACTATTGCAACATTTAACCTGTTGCCACTGCATGTAGCATGTACAGTCAGGTCCATAAATATTGGGACATGGACACAATTCTAACATTTTTGGCTCTATACACCACCACGATGGATTTGAAATGAAACGAACAAGATGTGCTTTAACTGCAGAGTGTCAGCTTTAATTTTAGGGTATTTACATCCAAATCAGGTGAACGGTGTAGGAATGACAACAGTTTGCATATGTGCCTCCCACTTGTTAATGGACCAAAAGTAATGGGACAGAATAATAATCATAAATCCAACTTTCACTTTTTAATTCTTGGTTGCAAATCCTTTGCAGTCAATTACAGCCTGAAGTGTGGAACGCATAGACATCACCAGACGCTGGGTTTCATCCCTGGTGATGCTCTGCCAGGCCTCTACTGCAACTGTCTTCAGTTCCTGCTTGTTCTTGGGGCATTTTCCCTTCAGTTTTGTCTTCAGCAAGTGAAATGCTCAATCAGATTCAGGTCAGGTGATGGACTTGGCCATTGCAGAACATTCCACTTCTTTGGTTGCTTTTGCAGTCTGCTTTGGGTCATTGTCCATCTGCACTGTGAAGCGTCCAATGAGTTGTGAAGCATTTGGCTGAATATGAGCCGATAATATTCCCGAAACACTTCACAATTCATCCGGCTGCTTCTGTCAGCAGTCACATCATCAATAAATACAAGAGAAGCAGTTCCATTGGCAGCCATACATGCCCACGCCATGACACTACCACCACCATGATCACTGATGAGGTGGTATGCTTAGGATCATGAGCAGTTCCTTCTCCATCCTCTTCTCTTCCCATCACTCTGGTACAAGTTGATGTCGGTCTCATCTGTCCATAGGATGTTGTTCCAGAACTGTGAAGGCTTTTTTAGATGTCGTTTGGCAAACTCTAATCTGGCCTTCCTGTTTTTGAGGCTCACCAATGGTTTCCATCTTGTGGTGAACCCTCTGTATTCACTCTGGTGAAGTCTTCTCTTGATTGGTGACTTTGACACACATACACCTACCTCCTGGAGAGTGTTCTTGATCTGGCCAACTGTTGTGAAGGGTGTTTTCTTCACCAGGGAAAGAATTCTTCGCTCATCCACCACAGTTGTTTTCCGTGGTCTTCCGGGTCTTTTGGTGTTGCTGAGCTCACCGGTGCGTTCCTTCTTTTTAAGAATGTTCCAAACAGTTGTTTTGGCCACGCCTAATGTTTTTGCTATCTCTCTGATGGGTTTGTTTTGTTTTTTCAGCCTAATGATGGCTTCACTGATAGTGACAGCTCTTTGGATCTCATCTTGAGAGTTGACAGCAACAGATTCCAAATGCAAATAGCACACTTGAAATGAACTCTGGACCTTTTATCTGCTCATTGTAATTGGGATAATGAGGGAATAACACACATCTGGCCATGGAACAGCTGAGAAGCCAATTGTCCCATTACTTTTGGTCCCTTAATAAGTGGGAGGCACATATGCAAACTGTTGTAATTCCTACACCGTTCACCTGATTTGGATGTAAATACCCTCAAATTAAAGCTGACAGTCTGCAGTTAAAGCACATCTTGTTCGTTTCATTTCAAATCCATTGTGGTGGTGTATAGAGCCAAAAATGTTAGAATTGTGTCGATGTCCCAATATTTATGGACCTGACTGTATGTTGCAGCACGATGGGTGGGCCTTAAAGGGTTTAGTTCGTAATTTGTTGATATTATGGCTAGACTCCATTGGAGATTGTGGTTGTCTGATTGTATCTGTACATGGATCCATACTTCAACAAATAAAAAAAGATCTGATTTAAAAAAAGGGTTTAGTTCAGTGTTTCCAGAAAACTGCCAATGCAGGAAAGGGGGTGGGGGGGGGGGGGTCTGTAAATATAAATAAACTTTGCAAGTGTTGAGCAAAGTTGGATAATGTCCTCGATGTAGCTGTAGGCCATTTATGTACCTCCTGAAAATCTCCCAGAGATAATACAACCCTGGTTGCTAGGACGTTGCTAAGACATTCCCAGCTGTTACTGGTCACCTCCACTATCACAGGAGCAAGGTCTCAAATTCTTAGCTCAGAGCTACTGCACCAGGGGAGAGAAAGTTCCATGTGAGGGGGTTTGAATCAGAGAAAGAAATTGCTCTTGTGATGGTGGAGGTGAGCAGTAACAGCTGGGGGTGTCTTAGCAACATCCCAGCAACAGGGCAGGATGGAATGACGCCATCTTCGGGAGTTTTTCAGTCGGGCTTCATGAAGTACGTAAATGGCCTCCACCTATAGCAAGGGAATTATTCAGCTTTGATCGGTGCTTTTACCCACAGATGTCCCTTATCTGTGCAGGCAGTTTTTCTGGTCAAGGTGCACCAAGCCTTCAATGCCAGGCTGCCTGATATACAGTAAAGCACATCTTGTTCCTTTCATTTCACATCCATTGTGGTGGTGTATGGAGCCAAAAAGGTTAGAATTGTGTCCATGTCCCAATATTTATGGACCTGACTGTATGTACCGAGCAGGCGACCCCCTACCTTTACTATGCAGCAGGGCAGCTGCAAATCACTGTAGAAGCGGTGCCCAATACAGAGATTTCCAGGAATGAGCCCCAGTGATTCCTCAGTTATGGAATAGGTAGATTAGCAATGGTCCAAAGGTAAGCTGTGGGAGGGAGAAGAGAAGGAGGGAGAAGAGAAGACGGGAGAAGAGAAGGAGGGAGAAGAGAAGGAGGGAGAAGAGAAGGCGGTAGAAGAGAAGGCGGGAGAAGAGAAGAAGGGAGAAGAGAAGGAGGGAGAAGAGAAGGAGGGAGAAGAGGAGGTGGGAGAAGAGGAGGTGGGAGAAGAGAAGGAGGGAGAAGAGAAGGAGGGAGAAGAGAAGGCGGGAGAAGAGAAGAAGGGAGAAGAGAAGGTGGGAGAAGAGAAGGTGGGAGAAGAGAAGGTGGGAGAAGAGAAGGAGGGAGAAGAGGAGGGAGAAGAGAAGGCGGGAGAAGAGGAGGGAGAAGAGAAGGCGGGAGAAGAGAAGGAGGGAGAAGAGAAGGCGGCAGAAGAGAAGGCGAGAGAAGAAGGGAGAAGAGAAGGAGGGAGAAGAGAAGGTGGGAGAAGAGAAGGTGGGAGAAGAGAAGGAGGGAGAAGAGGAGGGAGAAGAGAAGGCGGGAGAAGAGGAGGGAGAAGAGAAGGCGGGAAAAGAGAAGGCGGGAGAAGAGAAGGAGGGAGAAGAGGAGGCGGGAGAAGAGAAGGAGGGAGAAGAGGAGGGAGAAGAGAAGGCGGGAAAAGAGAAGGCGGGAGAAGAGAAGGAGGGAGAAGAGAAGGCGGGAGAAGAGGAGGTGGGAGAAGAGAAGGAGGGAGAAGAGGAGGGAGAAGAGAATGCGGGAGAAGAGGAGGGAGAAGAGAAGGCGGGAAAAGAGAAGGCGGGAGAAGAGAAGGAGGGAGAAGAGGAGGCGGGAGAAGAGAAGGAGGGAGAAGAGGAGGGAGAAGAGAAGGCGGGAAAAGAGAAGGCGGGAGAAGAGAAGGAGGGAGAAGAGAAGGCGGGAGAAGAGGAGGCAGGAGAAGAGAAGGCAGGAGAAGAGAAGGAGGGAGAAGAGAAGGAGGGAGAAGAGGAGGCGGGAGAAGAGAAGGCGGGAGAAGAGGAGGCGGGAGAAGAGAAGGAGGGAGAAGAGAAGGAGGGAGAAGAGAAGGAGGGAGAAGAGAAGGCGAGAGAAGAGGAAAAAAAAACCCTGATTTTTAATAGCAAGAGAATAAAAATCATAGCCAAAGCATAGCCAAAGCATAGAACATAGGGGACTTTTGCTGAAACCATTACTACTGCACCCCCCGGAACAATAGATGAAGATTATGCAACTCTCCTTTATACAGCACCTTGATAAAGTCTTCCTCCCCCTTAAAATGCCCCCCATGTTGTCATGTTACAATGTATCCCCTCCCCCATGTTGTCATGTTACAATGTATCCCCCCCCATGTTGTCATGTTACAATGTATCCCCCTCCCCCATGTTGTCATGTTACAATGTATCCCCCCCATGTTGTCATGTTACAATGTATCCCCCCCCCCAATGTTGTCATGTTACAATGTATCCCCCTCCCCCATGTTATAATGTATTCCCCTCCCCATGAAATGTCCCCATGTTGTCATGTTACAATGTATCCCCCCTGAAATGCCCCCCCATGTTGTCATGTTACAATGTATTCCCCCTCCCCTTGAAATGTCCCCCATGTTGTCATGTTACAATGTATTCCCTCCCCCCTGAAATGTCCCCCATGTTGTCATGTTACAATGTATTACCCCTCCCCCTGAAAGTCCCCCATGTTGTCATGTTACAATGTATTCCCCCCCAAAATGTCCCCCATGTTGTCATGTTACAATGTATTACCCCTCCCCCTGAAATGTCCCCCCTGTTGTCATGTTACAATGTATTCCCCCCCCTGAAATGCCCCCCATGTTGTCATGTTATAATGTATTCCCCCCCCCTGGAATGTCCCCCCCTGTTGTCATGTTACAATGTATCCCCCCCGAAATGCCCCCCCCTGTTGTCATGTTACAATGTACCCCCCCCCCATGAAATGTCCCTCATGTTGTCATGTTACAATGTATTACCCCTCCCCCTGAAATTTCCCCCATGTTGTCATGTTACAATGTATTACCCCTCCCCCTGAAATTTCCCCCATGTTGTCATGTTACAATGTATTCCCCCCTCCCCCCGAAATGTCCCCCATGTTGTCATGTTAAAATGTATTCCCCCTGAAATGTCCCCCATGTTGTCATGTTACAATGTATTCCCCCCCCAGAAATGTCCCCCATGTTGTCATGTTACAATGTATTCCCCCCTCCCCCCCTGAAATGTCCCCCATCTTGTCATGTTACAATGTGTTCCCCCCTCCCCCTGAAATGTCCCCCATGTTACAATGTATTCCCCCCTCCCCCCCTGAATTGTCCCCCATGTTGTCATGTTAAAATATATTCCCCTCCCCATGAAATGTCCCCCATGTTGTCATGTTACAATGTATTCCCCCCTCCCCCCCTGAAATGTCCCCCATCTTGTCATGTTACAATGTATTCCCCCCTCCCCCCCTGAAATGTCCCCCCATGCTGTCATGTTACAATGTATCCCCCTCCCTCCTGAAATGCCCCCCATGTTACAATGTATTCCCCTCCTCCCTGAAACATCCCCCATGTTGTCATGTTACAATGTATCCCCCCCCCCCAAAAAATGTCCCCCATGTTGTCATGTTACAATGTATTCCCCCCCTGAAATGTCCCCGTTGTCATGTTACAATGTATTCTCCTCCCCCCTCCTGAAATGTCCCCCATGTCTTATGTTACAGTGTATTCCCCTTTCCCCCGTTGTCATGTTACAATGTATTCCCCCCCTGAAATGTCCCCCATGTTGTTACAATGTATTCCCCTCCCCCCTTGAAATGTCCCCCATGTTGTCATGTTACAATGTATTCCCCTCCCCCCTTGAAATGTCCCCCATGTTGTCATGTTACAATGTATTCCCCCCCTCCCACGTTGTCATGTTACAATGTATTCCCCTCCCCCACGTTGTCATGTTACAATGTATCCCCCTCATGTTGTCATGTTACAATGTATCCCCCCCCCCATGTTGTCATGTTACAATGTATTCCCCCTCACACCTGAAATGTCCCCCATGTTGTCATGTTACAATGTATCCCCCCCCCTGAAATGTCCCCCATGTTGTCATGTTGCAATGTATTCCCCCCTGAAATGTCCCCCATGTTGTCATGTTACAATGTATCCCCCCCCCGAAATGTCCCCCATGTTGTCATGTTACAATGTATTCCCCCTCACCCCTGAAATGTCCCCCATGTTGTCATGTTACAATGTATCCCCCCCCCCCATGTTGTCATGTTACAATGTATTTATTGGGATTGGATGTGATAGACCGACACATAGTGGCACATAATTGTGAAGTGGAAGAAAAATGAGAAATGGTTTCCAACATTTGTGACCAATAAATCTGTGAGAAGTGTGGCGGCATTTGTATTCGGCCCCCCGGAGTCAATACTTTGTAGGACCCCCTTTGGCTGCAATTCCAGCTGCAAGTCTTTTTGGGGATGTCTCTCCCAGCTTTGCACATCGAGACAGGGACAGTTCTGCCATACTCTTTCCATTTTCGGATGATGGATTGAACAGTGCTCTGTGAGATTTTGAAAACTTGGGATTTTTTTCTTCTTTTTTATAACCTAACCCTGCTTTAAACTTCTCCACAACTTTATCCCTGACCTGTCTGTTGTGTTCCTTGGCCTTCATGATGCTGTTTGTTCACCTAATGTTCTCTAACAAACCTCTGAGGGCTTCACAGAACAGCTGGATTTATACTGAGATCACATGACACACAGGGGGACTCTATTTACTAATTAGGTGACTTCTGAAGGCAATTGGTTCCACTAGATATTAGTCAGAGTTATCAGAGTAAAGGGGGCTGAATACAAATGCCACCACAATTTTCACAGATTTATTGGTCACAACTGTTAAAAACCATTTCTCATTTTCCTTCCACTTCACAATGATGTGCTGCTTTGTGTCGGTCCATCACATCCAATCCCAATAAATACATTGACATTTTTGGCTGTCACATGACAACATGGGGAACATTTTAAGGGGGAGGAAGACTTTTTCAAGGCGCTGTACATATTTTCAGGACGGAAGGTATTTTATGGGATATCTGAAGGTTTCCCAAGTTTTCAGTAAAGACATAAATCATGTATTTTTTTTTTTAGATGTAATTTTATTATAAATTATTCAGAATGATACAATGATGACACTTAATGGCAGAATCTCTTGTATCCTGAGCGAGGAGATTCCCAGTCACTGCCACCAAAAAAAAAAAAAAAAAAATGTGCAAACTTTGGATCCATCATGTAGCACCTGGAAGAGGGCGCCATCTAAAGGTGGGTCACTGCACACAATCCTTCCGGTTGACTATCCTCCCTTGTATGACAGGCCGGAGCCAAGTTCCACCATGATGAAGGTCCACCACGATGAAGGTCCAGCAGCCTCCATTGCCAGGGCCGGTACAGCATGCCATCAGTGTGTACACAGAGCTCCTCTCACTCCTCCTCTGCTCTGTACACACGGATGTGGATGGCGGAGTTGTTCCTGCTCCGGGTTCCCGGCTCTGCATCTTCTCCTCCCTCGGGCTCCAAGTCATCGGTGAGCTCCACTGTGGATGTACTGGTGGAGATCAGGAGGGCCTCAGGGGCTGACAGCTGAAGTTGGAGCGCTAGGTTAATGGCCCGGCCGATGGCGAGGCCCAGTCCGTGAACCCTCACCTCCTTCTGTCCCCCGGCGCCCAGCAGACGGCGGCATCGAGCCAGCTGGGCACGGAAGTCGGTCTTTGTGTTCACGTAGATGTCGTTGGCACTGCGAGGTGGCCTGGCGGCTGGCCGGCGTCGGTGAGGGACGCGTTCGGGACGAGAAGTCTGCTCCGCCATTTCCTGAGAGGAAGAAGGAAAAAAAAAATAAATGGCATCGAAGAAGATCTCGGTGTAGATGCTGCCGACACCCGTCTGTGCAAACCTGAGCCTGCGACTCTCCAGCGGAGCCCCGGTTACAGGCAGGGGGCCCTTCTGGAACAGGATGGGGAGGGGCTTGTTGCAAGTTTGTACCCATTCTGATTGGTGTTCACCGTCATCTGACCTGTCACTGTGCAATGTCTGTGCCAGGGACCAAACGTGAAAAACTAGAACTGAAACTGGAGGTGTAACCAATCAGATGTGTTTATTTTTGGGAATACCTTAAGCAAGAATATGATTGGTTGCTGTGGGGTACAACTGGACAGAGGGGGGAAGGTGCAGAGCAGGGGCTGGCACACGTAGTTCATGGGGTTTTTTGGAAACATTTACCAGATCTACGACCCCCCGAGGTTGGGAACCCCAATCTGTATAATATATTACTGAGAGACTAAAGCACCTGAACTGAGAAAGTGACAACTCCCTGAGCCCAGGCCCTCCCCACCCCAGGACGCTCCCCACCCCAGGACGCTCCCCGCGCTTAGGCCCTCCCCGCACCAGGAGGCGAACCGCATCAGGAGGCAACCTGCGCCTAGGCCCTCCCCACGTCAGGAGGAGACCCGCATCAGGAGGCGACCGGTCCTAGGCCCTCCCCACGCCAGGAGGAGACCCGCATCAGGAGGCGACCGGTCCTAGGGCCTCCCCACGCCAGGAGGCGACCTGCTAGCACATTCCTGGCACCTAGGCCCTCTCCACGTCAGGACATTACTCGCACCTAGACCCTCCCCACGCCTAGGCCCTCTCCAGGACGCTGCCCACGCCTAGGCCCTCCCCGTGCCAGCACCTTCCTTGCGCCTAGGCCCTTCCCACATCAGAATGCTCCCCGCGACAGTAGGCGACCCGCGCCTAGGTCTTCCACCAGGACGCACCCGTAGTTCGTGGGTTTGGGAATATATTAAGCAAGAATTGTGGTAGGTATAACTGGACAGAGGAGGGAAGGTGCAGAGCAGGGGCTGGCACCTGTAGTTCCTGTAGTTTTTTTGGAACGATTTACCAGATCTACGACCCCCCGAGGTTGAGAAGCCCAATCTGTATAATACTTCTATGAGACTAAAGTGCACCTGAACTGAGAAAGTGACAACTCCCTGCGCCCAGGCCCTCCCCGCGCCAGGAGGTGACACGCGCCTAGGCCCTCCCCACACCAGGAGGCGACCCACTAGCACATTCTTGGCACCTAGGCCCTCTCCACTGCAGGACGCTACTCGCACCTAGACCCTCCCTGCGCCGGGACGCTGCCCACGCCTAGGCCCTCCCTGTGCCAGCTCATTCCTTGCACCTAGGCCCTCCCCGTGCCAGGAGGTGACCCGCTACCACATTCCTGGCACCTAGGCCCTCTCCGCATCAGGACGTTACTCGCCTCTAGACCCTCCCCGCGCCTAGGCCCTCCCTGTGCCAGCAAATTCCTTGCACATAGGCCCTCCCCGCACCAGGAGGCGATCCGTGCCCAGGCCTTCCACCAGGACGCACCCGTAGTTCGTGGGTTTGGGAATACATTAAGCAAGAGTTGTGGGGGGTATAAGTGGACAGAGGAGGGAATGTGCAGAGCAGGGGCTGGCACCCGTAGTTTGTGGGGTTTTTTTTTTGTAATTTACCAGATCTACGACCCCCCGAGGCTGGGAACCCAAATCTGTGTAATATATTACTGTGAGATTAAAGTGCACCTGAACTGAGAGTGACAACTCCCTGCGCCCAGGCCCTCCCCAGGATGCTCCCTGCGCCTAGACCCTCCATAGGACACTCCCTGCACCTAGGCCCTCCCGGCCCCGGGACGCTCCCCACGCCTAGGCCCTCCTGGCCCCAGCACGCTCCCCGTGCCTAGGCCCTCCTCCAATGTACAGACAGGGTCACCATCAAAGGGGGGACAGCCCATACATATAGAAGGACTGGGTGTCCCAACTATGGCCAGAGCCCCCCCAGGCTGCTTTGCAAAGTGCTCCTACTACTTTCTCAGTCCTCCTGTACTGGCTGGGAGGAGGGGTGTGGGGTGGGGTGGGTTGGGGTGTGTGTGGGTTGGGGTGTGTGTTGGGCAAAGGCAGAGAGGAGACCGCGATCTGCAACAATTACAAAGAATCTTTCCCCGGCCAAGTGGACTATTTCTTCACTTTCGGGTGAAGGTGTAGTAATCTCCTGTGCCAGGCAAGTACATTACAGTCATGACCTCTTCTGTATCAATCCACTGGGCCGGATGGGACTGCAGTGTACTTGTCTTGCACAGGAGATTACTACACCTTCACCCGAAAGTGAAAAAAGTCTGCTTGGCCGGGGAAAGATTCTTTCTTCTATTTAGTTGCTACAGATCGTGGTCTCCTCTCTGCCACCTAGGATGTCCATGTTATAATTGTCCCAGGTTCAAGTCCAGGCTCCTTCTGGGGGGATTCTTCTGACTGGGATGGCTATGTGTGCGTGCGTGTGGGGGGGTCTTCCATCTGAAAGGTGTGGAGGTGCCCACTAGAAGGACCTAGCTGTGTGTATTGAATATGCCATCTTTTATTCACAATTGCTATATGGGGATGTCTCATTGCTGGATTAGGCTGTCTCTTTTCTGAATGTATGAGGCTGTCTCTTATCTGGATAAGGGGTGTCTCTTTGAACATATGGGGAGTTTATCTGGATTGGGGCATCTCTGCTGAACATATGGGGTGGCTCTTATCTGGACTGGGGGGTCTTATCTGGACTGGGGTGCCTTTGCTGAACATATGGGGGGTGTCCCATATCTGGATTGGGGTGCCTTTGAACATATGTGGGGTGTCCCTTATCTGGATTGGGGTGCCTTTGCTGAATATATGGAGGGGTGTCCTTGCTGAACATATGGGGGGGGGGTGTCTTATCTGGATTGGGGTTGTCACTTTGCTGAATATATTGGGATGTCTCTTTGCTGGATTGGGTCATCTCTTTGCCAAATACTCTTTTCTGGATTGGGGTGTCTCTTGGCTCTACTGGGCCATCTATTTGCCGATTACATGGGGCTGGCTCTTCGCCAACTATATGGGGGATGGCTCTTTGCCAGATATATGGGGATGGCTCTTTGCCAGATATATGGGGATGGCTCTTTGCCAGATTGGACCATCTCCTTACTGGGGATGCAAGCACTGTGGACTTGGAATACACGTCATATACTGAGATGGATGCATTGAAGCCAGTGGGCGGGCCCTGTGGAATGTTGGCGGTCAGGGGTAGGGAGGGAGGCAGGCCTATAGCTGTGCAAGGGGCCCCAAAACGTCAGCCCTGTGTACAGGGTCCCTATATTGTAGAGGCAAGACAAGTTCCCCCATGAAGATGTGTATCCCTGACGCATCTGCGCATGTCACACTGTTCGGCAGCAGTATACGATCACCGATCACCATCCATAGCACAGAACTGTCACAGTTAAGAAATTATTATTATTCATTATTAGAATTATGAATTAGTTAAGAAAAGTAAGAAATGGCCACGAAGGGGTTAATTCAAGAAGGTCGGATGCGGCAGTTTAGTAATCGATTGATCGTGACTGAAGCTGTGACATGCGCAGATGCGTCAGTGACACACATTTTCATGGGGGAACTCATCTTGCCGCTACACCGATCAGGTGTACGCACGGAGCACTGTCTCTCACCCGTCCACGCCACCGTCTTCAGCCACGTGATCCACAACGCAGGCGCCTTTGGTCGCCGCGCTGGCCAACGGGAGCTCGGCTACAGGGAAACCCCCTCCTTCTCTAATTGGCGCTAGATCGTAGGGACACCGCCCCTCTCACTCTGATGGGAGGTCGGCAGCAGGGACACGCCCCTCTCCTAATAGGAGCTCGGCAATAGGGACACCCCTTCTTTTAACAACAGCTCGCAGCAGGGACACGCCCCTCTCCTAATAGGAGCTCGCAGCAGGGACACTCCCCTCTCCTCTAATAGAGGATATCGGTAGCTCGGACACACCCCTTTCCTCTAATAGGAGCTCGGCAGCTGGGCCACACCCCCTATTTTACAAACAGCTGGACCGCAGACTCACCCACCTCTCCTGTAACTAGTACCACGGCCGCGGGGACACACCCCCATTCCATAATAGGAGTATGACCGCGGGGACACACCCCCATTCCATAATAGGAGTATGACCGCGGGGACACACCCCCATTCCATAATAGGAGTATGACCGCGGGGACACACCCCCATTCCATAATAGGAGTATGACCGCGGGGACACACCCCCATTCCATAATAGGAGTATGACCGCGGGGACACACCCCCATTCCATAATAGGAGTATGATCGCGGGGACACACCCCCATTCCATAATAGGAGTATGACCGCGGGGACACACCCCCATTCCATAATAGGAGTATGACCGCGGGGACACACCCCCATTCCATAATAGGATTATGGCCGCGGGGACACACCCCCATTCCATAATAGGAGTATGACCGCGGGGACACACCCCCATTCCATAATAGGAGGATGACCGCGGGGACACGACCCTTTTTTTAAAAAAAAGTTGGCCCGCCGGGACACACCCACCTTCCTCTAATTGGAGACAGACAGCAAAGACACCCCCCTCCTCTCTTGGGAGCTCGGGACGGGACACCCCCCCAGCCAGCTAATAGAAACTTGAGACATGGGACACACCCCTCTCCTCTAATTGGTGCTCAGCCGCAAGGACACGCCTTCTTCTCTTGAAAGAGCTGGGCTCCGGGCTACCGCCTCCCTCCTTCTTTAATAGGAGCGCGGCCGCTGAGGCACGCCCTCTTCCTCTAATTTGTCGGGGGAGGACACACCCACTCTCTCCTGTAATTTGTCGGGGAGGACACACCCACTCTCTCTAATTTGTCGGGTGGACACACCCACTTTCTCCTCAGTCCGTGGGGAGAGAAGTGCGCGCGCAGT
The DNA here is from genome assembly GCF_062004578.1 of Staurois parvus. Taxonomy (NCBI): domain Eukaryota; kingdom Metazoa; phylum Chordata; class Amphibia; order Anura; family Ranidae; genus Staurois; species Staurois parvus. The sequence goes on along the minus strand of NW_028321339.1, from coordinate 10,268 downwards.
GACTGCGGTCATGTGACGGCATAGTGGCGGGAAGGAGGTGGTGGAGGGGAAGGTGAGGGCTCTATGTGTGGTGAACAGAGGACACAGACCAAGAAGGATGTGAGTGATATGATGACGTAGATGTACGTGCACAGCCATGTCTGTGGAGGGTGTGAGGGGACATTTCCTGTCAATGAGCACAGGCCTGCGTTACCATGGTGACCAGCCTGGATACCAGTACTGGGCCTACTGTGCAGGCAGCCATACACAAGCCATCCCTTTCCGGAGCTCTCATTTTCCACAAACTGTCCTCAGAATGACCCTCAGAGGCGTCCTGCCAGTACAGGGGGTCATGGCCCCGCCCCCGAAGAGACTGATTACGGAGCATACCTGTACTTTTGTAAATCGGGGGTGGGGATAATTCTGTGTTTTCGAATGATGGGCGGGGCCAGATGTTTGCGTTTCATCAGCTCACAGTTTCCCGCTGGACCTGCCGTATCTCCGGAGCTGTGCTGCCCCTCTGGGGGAACGGCCAAGGTGGGTGTCACTGGAAAGGAGGAACCTGGAAGTGATAGGTCCAGAGCTGGCCTCTGTGGGCAGGGACATAGCTGACCAAGCCCCACCTCTGCTCAATTGGCCTCGCTGGAGTCCATAGGTGATGTGAGAGGAGAACTAAAGGGAGGAACCTGGAAGCGATAGATCCAGAGCTGCCTTCCCTGCCCTCTGTGGGCGGGGACAAAGCTGATCAAGCCACACCTCTGCTCAGTCAGCCTTGCCGGGGTCCATAGGTGATATGAGAGGAGAACTTAAGGGAGGAACCTGGAAGCGATAGGTCCGGAGTCGCCTTCCCTGGCCCTCTGTGGGCGGGGACAAAGCTGACTAAAGCCCCACCTCTGCTCAGTCAGCCTCGCTGGGGTCCATAGGTGATGTGAGAGGAGAACTAAAGGGAGGAACCTGGAAGCGATAGATCCAGAGCTGCCTTCCCTGCCCTCTGTGGGCGGGGACAAAGCTGATCAAGCCACACCTCTGCTCAGTCAGCCTTGCCGGGGTCCATAGGTGATATGAGAGGAGAACTTAAGGGAGGAACCTGGAAGCGATAGGTCCGGAGTCGCCTTCCCTGGCCCTCTGTGGGCGGGGACAAAGCTGACTAAAGCCCCACCTCTGCTCAGTCAGCCTCGCTGGGGTCCATAGGTGATGTGAGAGGAGAACTAAAGGGAGGAACCTGGAAGCGATAGATCCAGAGCTGCCTTCCCTGCCCTCTGTGGGCGGGGACAAAGCTGACTAAGCCCCGCCTCTGCTCAGTCAGCCTCGCTGGGGTCCATAGGTGATGTGAGAGGAGAACTAAAGGAGGGAACCTGGAAGCGATAGATCCAGAGCCGCCTTCCCCGCCCTCTGTGGGCGGGGACAAAGCTGACTAAAGCCCCACCTCTGCTCAATCGGCCTCGCTGGGGTCCATAGGTGATGTGAGAGGAGAACTAAAGGAGGGAACCTGGAAGCGATAGGTCCGGAGTCGCCTTCCCTGGCCCTCTGTGGGCGGGGACAAAGCTGACTAAAGCCCCACCTCTGCTCAGTCAGCCTCGCTGGGGTCCATAGGTGATGTGAGAGGAGAACTAAAGGGGGGAACCTGGAAGCGATAGATCCAGAGCTGCCTTCCCCGCCCTCTGTGGGCGGGGACAAAGCTGATCAAGCCCCACCTCTGCTCGGTCAGCCTCGCTGGGGTCCATAGGTGATGTGAGAGGAGAACTAAAGGGAGGAACCTGGAAGCGATAGATCCAGAGCCGCCTTCCCTGCCCTCTGTGGGCGGGGACAAAGCTGACTAAGCCCCGCCTCTGCTCAGTCAGCCTCGCTGGGGTCCATAGGTGATGTGAGAGGAGAACTAAAGGGGGGAACCTGGAAGCGATAGATCCAGAGCTGCCTTCCCCGCCCTCTGTGGGCGGGGACAAAGCTGATCAAGCCCCACCTCTGCTCGGTCAGCCTCGCTGGGGTCCATAGGTGATATGAGAGGAGAACTAAAGGGAGGAACCTGGAAGCGATAGGTCCAGAGCCACCTTCCCCGCCCTCTGTGGGCGGGGACAAAGCTGACCAAGCCCCACCTCTGTTGAATCGGCCTCGCTGGGGTCCATAGGTGATGTGAGAGGAGAACTAAAGGGGGGAACCTGGAAGCAATAGATCCAGAGCTGCCTTCCCCGCCCTCTGTGGGTGGGGACAAAGCTGACCAAGCCACACCTCTGCTCAGTCAGCCTTGCTGGGGTCCATAGGTGATGTGAGAGGAGAACTAAAGGGGGAACCTGGAAGCGATAGGTCCGGAGTCGCCTTCCCTGGCCCTCTGTGGGCGGGGACAAAGCTGATCAAGCCCCACCTGTGCTCATTCGGCCTCGCTGGGGTCCATAGGTGGTGTGAGAGGAGAACTAAAGGGGGGGGGGGAATTATTTTTTTCATTTTGGATAGAGTGGAGGGAGTTATAACCTCCGTCAGTCTATTTGTTGTCATCTGTGTCCCCATTTTGGAGATTTCCCTTCACTTCCTGTCCCAAAGCCAAAACAGGAAGTGAGAGGGGATCCCTGGCTGTCACCAAAACTGGTGTCCCCAGTGGAAGATTTCCCCTCTACTCCTGTTTTGGTGACAACCCAACATTTGGGATTTTCTTTTACTTTTGTCAATGAATGATATTATTATTATTATTATACAGGATTTATGGCGCCAACAGTTTGCTCAGCACTGTACAATATAACGGGAGACAATACAGCAACAATACAATACAAGAGGGATAGGAGGGCCCTGTTCCTGGGAGCTTACAATCTAAGATATACATGCGACTTTGCACAACACAAGCAATCAGACTTCAATGGAAACCCTCCAAAGTGGCCCCTGAAGGATATACATACGACTTTGTACAGCACAGTCATCCTTGGTCAAAGCCAAAGTGACACTGTAAAGTCGCAGTGAAAATCGCCTCATTGTAAAGTCGTGCAAGTGTGAACAGAATCTGAAACTGCTGCGTTTCCGAAAATCAATCCACTCTGGGATCTCTTTTTAGAGGCGTTTGACAAGCGATGAGCAGCCGAATGTGATTCCTCCTCGCCGGCCTTTTTTAACCCTCTAATTGCTGCAGCATTGCGCGTGGGGTCCAAGGTCACGTGACAAGCCGCACACCACGTTTCCAAACAGGAAACATTCATATCTGTGCGACTTCAAAGCAGTTCCTGCACTTCTTTGGTCTGACGTTCATGCGACTTGAGGCCCATAGACTTCTATGTAAACCCTCCGAAGTCGCATCTGAATGTCATACACGTGACTTGTGTGCGACTTTGTACAACACAGTCATCGGTTGAAGCCAAAACCGCACTCATCCAAAGTTGCGGCAGTCGCAATGAAAATCGCAGGATTGTGAAGTTGCACAATCGTGGATGGAGCCTTAAGCTGCTGCATTTTTGAAAAGCAATTTTTGAAAAACAAAAACTGTAGGTGCTGACTTTTAAAAAACAGCCACTTACCTGTCCCTCGGTCCCCCCGCAGCCCGTTTGACCGGCCGTCCTGTATTCCAGACGCTGGCATCTTCAGTGTGGGCACCCGGCTGTGACACCTTGCGGCTTCATAGCTGGGTACCCACTGCGCATGCGTGAGAAGCGCTGCGCTTTGTGAATGGTTCTGTAGTCTTCTGGGACCTGTCAGGTGTTCCAAAAGACTACAGGGAGGGAGGACACCTTCCGCTTCTGATTGCCTGGGTGATCGGACCAGAAGTGGGAGCGGGTACCTGTCAAATTCGGGTAACCGCTCCCCCCAAAGGAGCGGGGGAGCAGTCCTTAACCACTTCCCGTCCGGCCCATGTATATAAATGGCCGGACGGTGGCAGTGCAGGGGCGGGTGGCCGTTTATAAACGGCCTCCCCGCTCCTGCTTGTGTGCGCTCCCTGGGAGCGTGCAGCACCGCGATCCGGTGCCCACTGTGACCTCCGGACACAGTGGAACACTAATCGTATGGGTCCTCTCTGCGAGGTCCCGATCATGTGATCACTGATCGGCCAATCAGTGATCACATGCAGAGTAATAAGCAAGATGTCACGTCTGAGATCATTGTTTACTACGTGTGGAATCTGTGAATGATCACAGAGATCACATGGTACAGGGCCATTCACAACAGCCTTGTACCGTGTGACAAGCTCTGACCAATCACAGCTCACACAGTAGTTCTCAATGGCTGCAAGAATGCATGCAGAGAGGAGAAATGATTGCTTTTACAGCCTTTATGGGTGTAACAGCAATCGGTGTAAAAAAAGAAAAAAAAAAATCTTTATCACCCCCCCTCAAGTAATACAGTGTCACCATGGTGACACTGTACTGCTAGGGTGACAGTATGTAAAACAAAAAACATTAATATAAAAAAATAAAATAATGTAAAGAAAAAAGTTTAAAAATTAGAATTTTTGGTTATAAACTAATTTGGGTTTTTTCTTTTTACTAAAAAGATAGCTGAATAAATTTTGGCCAAGATTTATCATGAAATATTATTTATTTGCAAAATTTTATAAGAAAAACACTTTTTTTCAAAATATTTGGACTTTTTCATTTACATAGCAAAAAAAAATAAAAAATCCCAGCGGTGAATAAATACCAACAAAATAAAGCTTTATCTGTCTCAAAAAAAGGCTAAAACATTCATATGGGTGCAGTGTTGCATGACCGCGCAATTGTCATTCAAAGTGTGATAGCGCTGAAAGCTGAAAATTGGTCTGGACAGGAAGGGGGGGGGGGGGGGGGAAGCGTCCGGACAGGAAGGGGGGGAAAGCGTCCGGACAGGAAGGGGGGGAAAGCGTCCGGACTGGAAGGGGGGGAAAGCGTCCGAACTGGAAGGGGGAAAGCGTCCGGACTGGAAGGGGGGAAAGCGTCCGGACTGGAAGGGGGGGAAAGCGTCCGGACTGGAAGGGGGGGAAAGTGTCCGGACTGGAAGGGGGGGAAGTGTCCGGACTGGAAGGGGGGGGAAGTGTCCGGACTGGAAGGGGGTGAAAGTGTCCGGACTGGAAGGGGGGGGAAGTGTCCGGACTGGAAGGGGGGGGAAGTGTCCGGACTGGAAGGGGGGGGAAGTGTCCGGACTGGAAGGGGGGGAAAGTGTCCGGACTGGAAGGGGGGAAAGCGTCCGGACTGGAAGGGGGGGAAAGCGTCCGGACTGGAAGGGGGGGAAAGCGTCCGGACTGGAAGGGGGGGAAAGTGTCCGGACTGGAAGGGGGGGAAAGCGTCCGGACAGGAAGGGGGGGAAAGCGTCCGGACTGGAAGGGGGGGAAAGCGTCCGGACTGGAAGGGGGGGAAAGTGTCCGGACTGGAAGGGGGGGAAAGTGTCCGGACTGGAAGGGGGGGAAAGCGTCCGGACTGGAAGGGGGTGAAAGTGTCCGGACTGGAAGGGGGGGGAAAGTGTCCAGAATGGAAAGGGGGGAAAGTGTCCGGACTGGAAGGGGGGAAGTGTCCGGACTGGAAGGGGGGGAAAGTGTCCGGGCTGGAAGGGGGGGAAGTGTCCGGACTGGAATGGGGGGAAAGTGTCCGGACTGGAAGGGGGGGAAAGTGTCCGGACTGGAAAGGGGGGAAAGTGTCCGGACTGGAAGGGGGGGGAAAGTGTCCGGAATGGAAAGGGGGGAAAGTGTCCAGACTGGAAGGGGGGAAAGTGTCCGGACTGGAAGGGGGGAAAAGTGTCCGGAATGGAAAGGGGGTGAAAGTGTCCGGACTGGAAGGGGGGGAAAGTGTCCGGACTGGAAGGGGGGGAAAGTGTCCGGACTGGAAGGGGGTGAAAGTGTCCGGACTGGAAGGGGGGGAAAGTGTCCGGGCTGGAAGGGGTTAAAGCGGGAACTTTTGGGTGGAGCTCCGCTGTAACTTTTTTTTTTTCATCACATAGGGGATACAATCCTCTATTTGATTATTTGTTATGTTTTATGTGACAGGTTCTCTTTGCTGACCCATGCAGGGTCTAAAAGACCCCCAATGTCTCCTCTGGGGTCCACTGGATGTATTGCAGTGCAGATCACCCTGCAGTACAGCTCTAGCCAACTATTCTAGCCAGGGAAAGTGACGTCATACATGGCACGTTCGGGGTCACAGCAAGAAGGGGGAGGAGAGCAAAGTCCGCTCTCCTCTCCACCCGCCATCTGCCACACAGATGGGCAAGTGGAGCCCAGAATACATGGTGGGAGCATGCGCGTGGGGGGGGCACATTACCGGGGGCTGTGGAAGCAATGGAGCCTCCTGACTGCTTCCGCCCGATAGGCAGAAGTCTGTCAGTTTTAAACATAATCCCGGTGGCTGCCACTACCGAAATTTGTGTAAACCTCCCCCCCCCCCCCTGCACTGTCAGGCAGCAAAAGGGTTCAGATCCAAGTTTTCTTCCTCCATGGCAGACAGAAGTGTAGGTGAGAAACCGTGAGGTGACACATATACACCGCCCACAGTCCTGCCAGGGCCTCACACGGCTCTATGAACTGTAGTCCCAAGAAAACTGATCCCCTCCCCCCGTCACCGCGGGGGGGGGGAACGCACTGGGCATCCATGAGGCTTCAAAGGGGGAGACTGCTTGTTCCAGTGATTCTGGGAGCATGGCCAACCTTCGGGGTGTCTCAGATCACAGACAGGATGGGCCGGATCTCTCCCATCAGCACTCAGGAGCCTTGACTGCATAGGTGAAACTCCTGCTGGCATTCTGTAAAACAGACACTAGATGTCGCCAAAGTTCAAAGGACAATAAAGTGGGTATGGACAGAGGTGAGTTGGCTGAGTGTTGCCTTCATGAGGCTCCATGTACACTGGGGGGGGGGGGGGGTGTAACCTTAGCTGTGGAAAGTCACATTCAAAACTGGAGTTTTTAGCGTTTTTGTATTGGCGTTTTGCCGCGTTTTTTTTATTTGTTGTTTTTTAGAGCTTTTTTTTTTAAACAAAATTTTTTTTATTTGTTGTTTTTTAGAGCTTTTTTTTTTAAACAAAAATTTTTTTCTAGTAAAAAAATGTCAAACGCTGGTTTGCTGCGATTTACCACATTTTTCAGCGTCGGAGCGTTTTTACAGCTAAAACACTCCTCTAGAACCCCGCTAGTTCTGTTTTTTTCCAGCCAAAAAACATTGATTGCGGTCTATGTGTGTATGGATACCGAGGAGAACATGCTGGGGGGTTACTGGCTGGAGAAAAAAACGTCAAAAGCCAAAAACAGCCGCTGTAAAAACGTCCCGTGTGCGTGAGGACCGAGGCTCCACCCACACGGGGCGCGTCAATAACGCTGGTAACATTAGCTGTGTAAAGTCACGTTCAAAACCGGAGTTTTTTAGCATTTTTATATTAGTGGTTTGCTGCGGTCTTGCGTTTTTAGTTGTTTTTTAACCAAAAACAATTTTTTTTGTAAAAAAAAGTCCAAAACCGTTGGTTGGCCGTGAGTTATCGCGTTTTAACCTTTTTACAGCTTAAAAACTCCTCTAGATACCCGCTAGTTGTTTCTTTTTTCCAGCCAAAAAACATGGATTCCAGTCTCTGTGTGTATGGGCACATAGGATAACATGCTGGGGGGTTACTGGATGTAGAAAAAAACATCAAAAGCCAAAAACAGCCGCTGTAATAACGTCCCGTGTGCGTGAGGACTGAGGCTCCACCCACACGGGGTGTGTCAATAACGCTGGTAACATCAGCTGTGAGTCACGTTAAAAACACACATTTTTCAGTGTTTTTGTATTAGGGTTGTGCTGCGTTTTATTGCGTTTGCAGGTTTTAGTGTTTTTTAGGAGGTGTTTTTTTTTTTTTAATCAAAGTCCAAAATCGCTGGTTTGCCGCGATTTACCACATTTTTCAACATTAGAGCGTTTTTTACAGCTAAAAAAACTCCTCGAGACCCTCTAGTTCTGGGTTTTCTTCCAGCCAAAAAATATCCCAGCCAAAAAAAAACGCTGATTCCAGTCTTTGTGTGTATGGACACCGAGGAGAACATGCTGGGGGGGGGGGGGGTTACTGGCTGGAGAAAAAAATGTAAAAAGGCAAAAACAGCCGCCGTAATAACGTCCCGTGTGCGTGAGGACTGAGGCTCCACCCACACGGGGCGCGTCAATAACGCTGGTAACATTAGCTGTGTAAAGTCAGGTAAAAAAGCAGAGTTTTTCCGCGTTTTTGTATTGGCATTTAGCGGCGTCTTGCTGCGGTTTTGCGTTTTTAGATTTTTTTTTTACTAAAAAAAAAAGTTTTTTTGAACAAAAAAGTGCAAAAACGCTGGTTTGCCGCGAGTTATCGCGTTTAACATGCTGGGGGGGGGGGTTTACTGACCGGAGGAAAAAAAGGTCAAAAGGCAAAAACAGCCGCTGTAAAACGTGCGTGAGGACTGAGGCTCCACCCACACGGGGCGCGTCAATAACGCTGGTAACATTAGCTGTGTAAAGTCACGTTAAAAACCGGAGTTTTTCAGCATTTTGTATTGGCATTTAGCGGCGTTTTGCGTTTTAAGATTTTTTTTTTACTAAAAAAAAAAAGTTTTTTTGACCAAAAAACGCTGGTTTGCCGCGAGTTATCGCGTTTTTCAACGTTAGAGCGTTTTTACAGCTAAAAAACTCCCCTAGATACCCGCTAGTTCTGTTTTCTTTTTTTTCAGCGAAAAAACGTTGATTCCAGTCTTTGTGTGTATGGACACCGAGGAGAACATGCTGGGGGGGGGGGGGGGGTTTACTGACCGGAGGAAAAAAAGGTCAAAAGCCAAAAACAGCCGCTGTAAAACGTGCGTGAGGACTGAGGCTCCACCCACACGGGGCGCGTCAATAACGCTGGTAACATTAGCTGTGTAAAGTCAGGTAAAAAAAACAGAGTTTTTCAGCGTTTTTGTATTGGCATTTTAGCGGCGTCTTGCTGCGGTTTTGCGTTTTTAGATTTTTTTTTACTAAAAAAAATGTTTTTTTGAACAAAAAAGTGCAAAAACGCTGGTTTGCCGCGAGTTATCGCGTTTAACATGCTGGGGGGGTTTACTGACCGGAGGAAAAAAAGGTCAAAAGGCAAAAACAGCCGCTGTAAAACGTGCGTGAGGACTGAGGCTCCACCCACACGGGGCGCGTCAATAACGCTGGTAACATTAGCTGTGTAAAGTCACGTTAAAAACCGGAGTTTTTCAGCATTTTGTATTGGCATTTAGCGGCGTTTTGCGTTTTAAGATTTTTTTTTTACTAAAAAAAAAAGTTTTTTTGACCAAAAAACGCTGGTTTGCCGCGAGTTATCGCATTTTTCAACGTTAGAGCGTTTTTACAGCTAAAAAACTCCCCTAGATACCCGCTAGTTCTGTTTTCTTTTTTTTCAGCGAAAAAACGCTGATTCCAGTCTTTGTGTGTATGGACACCGAGGAGAACATGCTGGGGGGGGGGGGGGGGGGTTACTGGCTGGAGAAAAAAAGGTCAAAAGCCAAAAACAGCCGCCGTAATAACGTCCCGCGTGCGTGAGGACTGAGGCTCCACCCACACGGGGCGCGTCAATAACGCTGGTAACATTAGCTGTGTAAAGTCAGGTAAAAAAACAGAGTTTTTCAGCGTTTTTGTATTGGCATTTAGCGGCGTCTTGCTGCGGTTTTGCGTTTTTAGATTTTTTTTTTACTAAAAAAAAAAGTTTTTTTGAACAAAAAAGTGCAAAAACGCTGGTTTGCCACGAGTTATCGCGTTTAACATGCTGGGGGGGGGGTTTACTGACCGGAGGAAAAAAATGTAAAAAGGCAAAAACAGCCGCTGTAAAACGTGCGTGAGGACTGAGGCTCCACCCACACGGGGCGCGTCAATAACGCTGGTAACATTAGCTGTGTAAAGTCACGTTAAAAACCGGAGTTTTTCAGCATTTTGTATTGGCATTTAGCGGCGTTTTGCGTTTTAAGATTTTTTTTTACTAAAAAAAAAGTTTTTTTGACCAAAAAACGCTGGTTTGCCGCGAGTTATCGCGTTTTTCAACGTTAGAGCGTTTTTACAGCTAAAAAACTCCCCTAGATACCCGCTAGTTCTGTTTTCTTTTTTTTCAGCGAAAAAACGCTGATTCCAGTCTTTGTGTGTATGGACACCGAGGAGAACATGCTGGGGGGGGGGGGGGGGGTTACTGGCTGGAGAAAAAAACATCAAAAGGCAAAAACAGCCGCTGTAAAACGTGCGTGAGGACTGAGGCTCCACCCACACGGGGCGCGTCAATAACGCTGGTAACATTAGCTGTGTAAAGTCAGGTAAAAAAACAGATTTTCAGCGTTTTTGTATTGGCATTTAGCGGCGTTTTGCTGCGGTTTTGCGTTTTTAGATTTTTTTTTACTAAAAAAAAAGTTTTTTT